>NC_033798.1:131318585-131365968 GCF_001876935.1 Asparagus officinalis | reverse complement strand
CCTGCCCCTTGTCATTTACCAAATCCCGATCCCGAACTCCTCTCTCGTTTCTCAGCTCCGACGATCCCGACTCCTCCTCTCCCTCGTTTCTCAGCTCCGACCGATCCCGCCTCCTCCTCTCCTGCCCCTTGTCATTTACCAAATCCCGATCCCGAACTCCTCTCTCGTTTCTCAGCTCCGACGATCCCGACTCCTCCTCTCCCTCGTTTCTCAGCTCCGACCGATCCCGCCTCCTCCTCTCGCGATCTCGAATCTCTCTCTCTCAACACAGCAACAGGTATCTCTACGATCTCTCCCCTTCTCCTCTCTCGTTGAAACCCTAGATCTGATCTAGGGTTTCGGTCTCCCCCTTACTCCTCTCTCTCCCCCTTCCATCGAAACCCTAGTTCTGACTTGGATTTTCTCTTTTGTAGCTTGTTTCCTCTCTTTCAGTTGCTCTCCTAGCTCTAGGGTTAGTTTTGGGTTTCGTCTGATTTTTTTTTGGATTTGCAGGCTACTGTCAGCGACTTGCAGGAGGAGATTCATACCAGAAGTAATAGAGGAAGTGTTTTTCAATCATAGGTGAGACTTGACAGATCACAATATGCTAGGTTCATCTCAACTTTAGTGTTTATGTTGCTAGAAACAGCCATACCATTTGTGATTATATTCAAATTGGGACAAGTATATGGCATAGTGCAAGGTTACGCCTTAATATCAGTATATGACCCTTGTTCCAAGAATGTGTAATAAAAATATCTAATAGAAAGCAACGACGAATAGTAAATTGGGTACATGTAGAACTGAAAGTAACTGGAAAATGATATGCGACTGCTCTGCACTTGTAGATGCATATTAATATTCCATGATATTTTTAAGTCTAACCAGTTTAAAAAAGATCAACCAGACGCACCCATTATATTGAATTTGACAGTCTCATCTCAAAGGATATAACAACATTTTAATGGTTTTAAATAAAGTTCCTATGGGTATTCTAATTCAGCTGTATTTGGGGAGGTACTGTGATCTTGTGGGGAGTTTAAAAAAGATCAACCAGACGCACCCATTATATTGAATTTGACAGTCTCATCTCAAAGGATATAACAACATTTTAATGGTTTTAAATAAAGTTCCTATGGGTATTCTAATTCAGCTGTATTTGGGGAGGTACTGTGATCTTGTGGGGAAAGCTCATACACAAGCAGATAATTCTATTGATCTGAGCACACATTCGGGGAATGCGATAGGGGGCATTTTGATACTTCTAATCAGACCTTGCATTTTCCCAGTTTGCACACCATTGCATGCTCAAGATATTCTGACAGCTGGGAATAGTCAAGTCGGATAAACTTGTATACGGCCTCACTTCTATGCTCCAAGACATGCGACATTAGTTCCGTTTATGATTGCCGATGCGCAAGACACATGTTACTAGAGCATTGAAGTGTTCATGTTTGATGAAGATGTGTGTGTGTTTGTGGATCATGTTTTTTCCCTGCTGGCAGATACGCCCCCAATACATTAATATATGTTCTTGGCCTCCTCTTGATACAGATTTTCTGGACATTAGTGTTGGGTCTTTTAATTAAGTTGTAGGTGAACTGCATTCTTCTTGAATGTTTGCCCGTTGTCACATCCAACATCTTCCAATTATCTTGAAAGATAGCGAAGAGTTGTGTGCTCATAGAAATAGAGAGCTGAAAAGAAAGTGAACAATTAACCCTGTTGCCCAGGAATTCAAGAGAATGTCCGTATTGCTTTCGATGATAAAAAATGCTAAAGGAATCAAGATAATTTTTTTATGTGATCATATTCCAAATTCTACAAGTATTTCCAATGATCTTCTACCTCTTAGATCTCTGTCTGTTATTATTTAATTAGCAGTATTTGGATACTTGTTTAGACCATTTGCATCTGTCTGTGATTATTTCATTAGCAGCATTTGGATTGTCTTTATCCATTGCTCTAGCTTTATCACAACATTAGCTTGTGACCTTGTCCATGGATAATGACATGCAAATAGAATGTCCGTATTGCTTTCGATGATAAAAAATGCTAAAGGAATCAAGATAATTTTATATGATCTTGGAAGTTACTTTTGTAATGCCTGTTAGTAGAGGATATTGAGGCCAGTCCATTTCTGTATTCTCCTTATTTCTTCTCACGTCTCTTTTAAATCCATCTCAATTGTTGTGCAAGAAATCTTATGCACTAAGCTTTGCAGGACATCAGTTGTTCGGATTATAGGAGCACTATTGTTGTCTTAACATGGAATATAACATAGTTCGTAAATTTTGATTCATGCCATGAAATAAAAGCCCGTCTCGAGCGAGTCGAATAAATTATGGACGTCTTAGAACAAGCCTATCTATGTTACTGGTTTTTGGTATAATTCTACTTTGAGGTGTATGCTTTAAGACTGTCGATGCATAGCACGTATATCAGCTGCATACCATTGATCAGCCTATTTTACGTCATAGACATATAACTTTGTAATATTACACCACATTCCTAAATGGATGATGAAATTGTACGTTAGCTTGTAACTCAGGGCCATTATGGAGAAACCAATGCATACTGTAGATAACCAACACATGTAGTGTCAAAATGCATAAATTCTACTTGAAGCAAATGTCTTGATTCACCAGATAGCACATTTTGCTTTTGAAATTTTGAAAACTGTGAGTTGGTGGCAAAGGAGCTTGCTCTCCTTTGCTGATTAAAGTCTTCGAACAAATTAGCTTGCACTTATATTATTCTTTGTCTGTTAAGGTACTGCAGAGAATGCTTTTCCTTTTCACAAAATTTGCACTTGTTTAATTCTTTGCTTCAATTTCACCATTTGGTCCCTTTTATTTGTTTTTTAACTTTTATAAGTAGAGGAGCTTATATTTTGTAATACTTGATATGCGTTGTTTAAGAGGAAGTGATCATCCTAGGTCGCAGCTAATAGATCACTAATCAAATAAATTATTTGCTTTCAGGCAAAATTTATTGCTTTGTTGATCCTCATTCCTTGGGTCTTAGACTTTTTGGTTCATGATTACCTTCTCATGCCATTTCTAGACAGGTACCACTTACTGCCCTTTTTTTTTGAAGTTATGTTGTCCTTCCAGCAGAGATATTCTTGATAGTTGATCACATTCTGATGTGCAAACATTCAAAAGATGATGCACCAATGTCAAGACATCTAACATCATGATATCATGAATTCATAATATATATTGCATTTATGAGAACCTGCAGACCTTTTGAGATATCATGATTCATAAATATATATAAAGAAACTCAAGTTCAAGCGCTTTCTTGTATATGTGTTTACACCATTATGGTTTGCATCTTTTACCCTTCAGAATATCACAGTAGAAAGAATGTCCCTTGTCACACTAAGGCACCATGTCTTTCCTGCAACACATTATTCTCTCTTTGCAACAGATGAAGCCCTCACATTATATCATTTTCAGCATGCTAATTTGTATATTGCAATGGTGCTTGTGCTTGTGCTTGTGCATCAGGAGTGGATTTTCTCATGAGAACCAGCTATCATGTAAATGCATGGACATGTAGAAAAACATGGACATGTAGAAAAACATGGTCATGTAGAAAAACATGGTGATATGTAAATCAGAATAGCTTTGTCAAAAATGTGTTTCCAGAACTAAATCGACATTCTTCTAGCTACTTGTTATTGTTTGACAGAGCAATTGCATTTCATTGACATCTTACTAATTTTTATATCTATTATGATATTATCTATTCTCAATGAAAACAATTTTAACTTTATGCGATATGAGCAATTCATTCCTAGCAAGTTTGTCTCTGTTGCTTTTGCTCTCAGAATTCGTTTTGTGATTAGCATAAATTCCTATTATTATGAGTTATATGCTGATCAAAGAATTCAAATGTTTCTTTATGTGCTACCAGATATGTGAAGACTGTACCTCTTGCTGCTGAGCTGCTCGATGTAAGAAGACATCAAAAACTAGAGATGTTAAAAACTTTGAGAATTGAGAGAGGAAGGTTTCAGTTAGAAGTTGAGATCGGTAAATCTCCTCCTCTTTCTGAAGAAGAGGTCTGGTTAGAATTGCGGCAGAAAGCGTAAGATGGCTTTTTATTGATTCATTTTCTTCCCCAAGTTGTTTTAAAAATATCTGTAGATATTTATACCATTTTTTAACGTCGAATTCTTGATATCTTCTGAAAGCATAATCTTTTAAGTCCATCAATTACTTTTATTTTTCCGAAGATGAAGAAGGGCTAAGTTAAAGAAAGAATATGTTGTTTCTTGGAGATTTATCAAAGTGATGTGATGAGGAAAGATGGAATGCTCTAAGAAAAAGAGATGCATAAGTTGCAAAGAAAATTCTTGAATATCTTGATTCCATGAAACAATGAAATTGCAGGCAAACATTTTAGACTTCAAAGTTGAAACCCAAATCACATTTTACTGATAATTACTGAGTTAAAAGCTGTTTAGCTTGAAAATTTTAGTATTCATAATGCCTTAACGGTAAGGTCGCACAATATGGTTCTGTGTTTCAGGAAAAGAAGTCCTATTTGTACTTCATTCTATTGATGGTGACTCCTAAATACCAGCAATCATGTGGTATCATTCTTTTCAATAAAAGGACATTGGTTGTCTGGTCGTGTTTTTGTATTTCTGTTTCTATCATCATTATCATAATTTTTTCGAGTCTTTATCTACAATATCTAGTATTATTGTCATAGAGAGTTAAAAGTACATTTGTTTAAACCTTTGTGTATATAGTGTCTTAGGCTCTTAGCCTCTCATTGTGCACATCTAACCCATTTTTGGCTGATAAAACCATTACAATTTTTTATACCTCACCATTGAACCATCAGATATTAGAAGTCATTTATAGATTTTGTCTTTAGGGAGCCTATGTCCATAGTAGAATATGTATTATGTAGGATACTAAACTTTGTTCAGTTATCAAGGTTTGTGTCACTAGAATTCGAACTTGCATACTGTTACTTTTTAAAATTTCTAAGATCTTATTGAGATACTTTTATGATTTATTCCATTTATTCAGTGGTTATTTCATTGTTGTGGTTATCCAAATAGATCATCTTACTAGACACGAAATCCTTGTGAAAACCTGCTAGTAAAGAAAGCTTCTGGACATCGGATGGTGCAGAATTGATCTTATAAGTTCTAAAATTCGGAAAAATGTAGTAATTCATGACTTCTGAGATAATTAGATTGACCTTCCCTTTGCATGCAGACAACGTTTGAGCTAAAATTGTATTGTTACGAATTGATCTTATAAGTTCTAAAATTCGGGAAAATGTAGTAATTCATTGCTTCTGAGATAATTAGATTGACTTTCCCCTTGCATGCAGACAACGTTTGAGCTAAAATTGTATTGTTACTCCGTAATCTCTGAGCCATTGATATTTCTCTTTACCTGCTCACTGGATATCTTCTTTCTCGTTGCTTTTCTAAACCTTATCATATTTATTCTAATACAGGATATTGTCTATTACATGGATGATAATTGTACTACAAGAATTGTATTGCTCTTGGACTCCTAGACACAAAAAAGTGGGGTCCATAGCAACCAATAATTTCCTTTTGCAACTTACTAGAAAAGGTCCTACTTTTTTGTGTGTAGGAGTACCAAGAGTAGTATAACCCTTGCGTGCAATTATCACTACTCATATTTGTTTTGGCCCCTCCATTCTTGTCTCAGTTGAAAGGCTTGTATTTAATGTCTTACAGGTTGAGCTAAACTTGAACCTATGAGGCATTTAATACTCCTGTAGTCACTTCTAAATGATCTTTTAACAAATTGGTCGAACAAGAACAACATTTTATTGAACACAGTGCTAATTTATTGTCTCTATCCCTTATCTACCCTTGATAATTACTGAAGTTAACAAAATTTATTGTCTCTATTTCTCTTGTCAAATACTCAACTTATTAGTTGTATACAAAGCACTTCATTTCCATTTTATAGCCACAATGAGTTTCAAAATATACTAAATATATGACCTTTACTAACACCTGTTCTTTATTTTCTATTTTGCGTAACATTTATACAGAATTAAATTGTTACCGGTTAATACATTTCTTCCATAAATTTCTCAATTTTTGTATATTATTATGTTGGCTCTCCTTCATTCACTTTTCTGTTCTTTCATTTATCATAATCTTGTTTATTTTATCAGCATAGAATTAAGAGACGAGTGGAGATTAGAGAATCGACGAGCATTTGCAAATATCTGGTCAGATATGGTGTATGGGATTTCATTATTCATTCTTATTTATTTGAATAAAAGCAAAGTGAGTTTGACTTTTAACTATCCTAATTTCTTTTTTTCCTGTTATTGAAATTATAATCACACCTACAATAACGGCAAACACAGCTCATCTTTGTATTTAAAATTATTTATCACTGTTCTGAATATCATAATCATACTCACAATAAGAAAATATTTCTTATTCCTCTTTAGTTTTTTTTTTTGCTTAAGAGTTAATTTGCAAAATTCTGATATTCTTATGAGAATGATCTATTTGAGATAATACTAGTGGTTCTGTCCCGTTGTTTAATTTTTTTCCTCTTTTTCCCTATAAGAGTTTTCTCTTCTTCACCTCTAGACTACAAAGAGCAATTTTGCTTCCCACTTTTGTAGCATAGCTTGTATCTTAGGACATAAACCTCCATTCCACTTGCTAGCAACAATTTTCTTCGTTTGAAATCTTTTCATAATAAGCCTTCTCATTAGCTCAAGCATTGTGATGATAGGGTTCTTCCTTCTGCTTCTATTATGCTTCTGTAGTTCTAGAGTTGTCAAAATTACATTTTTGTAGTCTCCTTCAATTATCTGAATTGCGAAAATTGCTCTTTGTAGTCTCCTATGATTATATCAGTGGGTGTGGTGCAAGGACACTTTTTCTGATTGGTGTTCGAAGTTTGGGCCTCAGTTTAAAGCCAATTCGTTTAATACTATAATAACAGGCTAACAACAGCACCAAATTAAGCAATGACAATGTGTTAAACTGCTGGTTGTTGTAACATGATTTATGTCATACTTGTATTACACAAACACCTAATTTTTGTAGTGGTTTAAAGGACATAATCAGCCTGTTGGCCTGGGGCAGTTTTGACATTCTTGTGCTTTGGTATGTCTTAAATATTTACTGATTTCAGTTCTTTACAATCTACTGAAACAAAATAGCCTCCAGGGAGAACAAAATGAACAGAAATCACAAGAACTAGTCAACGAACTAAATTTTTCCTAGTTATAGGTATCATGCAGACTTCATAGTCATTTATTCAAGTAATGGAGGCAGGATTGTATGTTAACTTTATCTGTGTTCTCCTTCTCCCGTGGAAAGGTAATGGGACGTGTAGATTTTATCTCAAGTGTGGATTATCATTAACATATGCTTGATAGGTACTAACCTGCTGTGAAAGTTCATAATAGCACTCTTTCTAGATATTCATCCTCCACATGTATGTGCAGGAGATTGAAGAAATTGATGATCTGCGCTGTTTAAGATTTAGTTATAACTGGGCAACTGAAACAAAAACCTTATAAAGATTTGGGCACTTATAGAACTGTTATGGTTGCTTCCCTTTTAAAAATTGTAAATAACTTTTGGCAATGTTCTTGTCCATGTAGGCTGGACCATCTCCTAACTAAATTATGTTGCTAATATGCCAAATAAGCTTAATATAAGTATCTTATAAGTCAATCCTGTAATTCCTAATTGATGACCAGACATACTGATCCAGTTATTAATAAATGTTTCTGACTACTCTGCTCCATTTGTTTGTTTTATTCATTTTCGTGAGAGTAGACCTTTGTAGTATTGGCTTTATCTTGATGTTGACTGGGTACATAGTTTGACTGTGTACCTTAGAAGTACCACGACTGGGTATATAGTTAGACTGTATATGCTAGAAGGTAACCAAGATGTATCTGATGACCTTACAGCGGAAGGAATTGTATTTTTATTGACAGTCATAGTTCACTGGTTTTTTTTCAGGTTGCTTTGTTGAAGTTTACGGGATACAAGCTATTAAATAACATTTCAGACACTGGAAAGGCATTTCTGATCATTCTTATTACGGACATTTTTTTGGGGTAAAACATAGGAATATTAGTTTGCCTTAGCATCCTTGCAAAGTTATAATGTAAAAAGCATTTTTTTTTCCCAATGTTTTCCTAATGTATGAATACCAAACTGATCGTACACAAATTTTTAAATAAATGAGTAAAAGTATTGCACCTAGGGGTGGAAATGAATTCAGATCGAATATCACAGTATTCGTATTTGTATTCGGTTCATGTTTGACTATCCAAATTCAAAACGAACAGGGAACGTGTTATCGAATTCGATTCGATTAGTATTCGAGTATTCGATAACTATTCGCTAATATTCATTAACAGCTTTTATGTAGTCTTTTGTGAATTATTCGATTCATATTCGGTAGATATTCGGTAAATATTTGATAAATATTCGTTATCCTATTCTAGTCTTATAATGCAGCCAAACATGAGCCCAACAACCCATGAATATGCAACCTAGTGATAAATGTAATATTAACAAATCAAAAACTACTTATATGAGGCTATATGTGTAAAATAACTTTTGGGATGCATAGAAAATGTAATAACTAAAAATTATAGGTCTAAAATGTAATATATAAATGAATAGTTTATCGAACAAACTAATCGAATATGCTTGTGTTAAATTATATTCATTTATGAACCAAAAACTATTCGTTTGTTGTTAAATGAACTATCAAATTGAATATAGCCGAATTCTTAGGCAAATAAATATCGAATTATTTGTTAAATACTTAGTTCATTTCCACCCCTAGTTGCACCAAACTGATCTTTTCTCCTTCCCCAACAGATGGGGTAAACATACTGAGCTGATTTGCTTCTCCTCCATGATTCATTTCTTGATTATCCTAACCTATCCACTTTTGGACTAGTATTCATATGAAAATTCATTTCTTAGAGCTGTGGTTTGTCCCTTCCCCCCTCAACTATGCATTTCCACCTAGATATGTGGGAGACAACCACCTTCTCCTTTTCCCTTTAAACCACTGTCTATCTATCAGTGCCCTACTGTCTATTCAACAGGAGCACTGTTATGTCTACATAGTTCACAGCCTACTGCCAACACACTGGATATTGATAAGTCAATATTGATAATATTTTTCATGTAAGTTTTGGTTATATTTTTCTGTTGCTATGTTTCACATGTGTCATTCATTAATATTTGTAGCTCTTTCACACTTGTGCATTGTAGTTGTGTATCAAGGAGTTGTATGTTGCTTTCCTTTTACTTTATCAGATTTTATTCATTTTAATGTCACACAATCTAAATTGGATTTTGCAGATACCATTCTGAGTCTGGATGGCAGGCTTTGGTAGAAATAATTCTTGACCATTACGGTCTTCAAGTTGATCCGGCAGCAATAACCATTTTCATTTGCTTTGTTCCAGTAGTAATTGATGCCTGTGTGAAGCTATGGGTAGGTATCTTTTTTGTCTGCTCCTTTGATGGGCTGGTTGGTCAAAATATATATGGATTCAGAATGTGGTAGCATAAGTTGAAATTTTCAAAGGCGTATGAACCCCTAACATATTCCACTGTTTTAAAAAACCTCCGCCTAGTCCGCTTAGGCGTACGCCTAGACCTAGGCGGTACCTAGGCCACCTAACTAGTGCCTAGCGCCTAGACGGTATTTAGGCTGCCCATCTAGATTTTACGAGTGTTTAAGGGAGCATTGTCTACTTACGTGGATTGCACCATGTATGTCTTGATTGTGATTTTATGTGTCGTAGCCTACACGTCCTCTAAACTCCATTAACCTCCAAATATGAACACCCCCACTACCTCTAACCTTCAGCAAAACCTCATCGACCACCACTTAAATGAAGAAAGAAAAAAACGTCCAGAAACCGCTTAGGCGCCCGCCTAGGCGACTAAGCGCTGGGCGTCAAGTCCGCCGTTTAGAAGCGCTCAGCTTTTAATGTAACATTGACATATTCTTTAGTATAGAAGTTCAGGTTTGAGCAGTCTGGGCAGTTTTCTATACCCCACGTGATACTTAGAGAAAACAACATTTGCAGTCTACAACCCACGCCTGCAGGTTATGTTAGAATTTAAGAGAATCTAGACCTGGAGAACTTAAGTAGTGCCAAATAGGTTCATATCAGTATTTTCCCAGCGGTTTTGCATCTGTAGCAGTAGCTGGCGGCCAACAGTGGTCAGTAATGAAGGGCATATCAGGAATAACAAATGGTTGCTATCTAATTGTAGGTTAACCAACCATTTTATAAATTTAATTAGAATAATCGACCCGTTTCACTTTTAATTAGCATTTTCGACCCTGTTTCAGCCAGTTGGCTGAAACTGGGTCGAAAATGCTAATTAAGTTGAAAAGGCTTCATGGGATTGTGAATCCCGTGAAGTTTAACATGAAATTACGTGGGAAATTAATCAAAACAACCTATTATGATGAAATAGTGAGAATATGTAAAAAATTAGGAGAAAAACCGAAAAAGTTTAAAGATTTTACCGAAAATTAGTTCAAGCTCTAAATTTGAGATCCGGCGAACTCCGACAAACTTTGGTAAACTTCGGTCCAATGGAGGTTGGCGGCGATGGAGAAATGTGATCGGGGATGGTGGGATTGTAGGGGGGTCAGAAATGGCGGCGAATCTAATCCTAGTTGGGAGGGAGAGAGGGAGGAGAGAGAGGGGATGGGGGGGAGAGAGAGAGAGAGAGATTATGCGGTCTAAGTAAGGTGGGGTCGGGTAACTTCACGAGATTCTGAACCCCGTGAAGTTGCAGAGTTCATTTGGCAGAGAGTTCAAACTGGAGCTCTTCATCGAGTGTAACCCGCAAATTTACAGGATTCTGAATCCTGTGAAGTTTGCAGGCTCTCGACCATGGCTGTATAGGTGCATAGGCGACTAGGCGTGTAGGGTCTCGAGTGGTGGTGTGGAGACACCTTCCAATCCCGTGAAGATTGTGATATTTCTTTGCATCCCTTAATTATCCTAAACTTCATAGGATTCCCAGTCGTGAAGTTTTTGTAATTTATTCACCATTTTGGACCCAATTCCAGTCAAGTGGTTGAAATTGGGTCGAAAATGCTAATTATCTGTCTGAGACTGGGTCAAAAATACTAACTACATGTTAAACGGGTAGAATTTTGTAATTAAATTTCAAAAGGGGTTGATTTTGAAAATTTGTCCTAGAATATCAATATTTAGAAAGCTATTCGTAGCTTTATGGGGGACCGATACCTGAAAAACCTATACCTAATTAACAAATTGACGCCTAAGCCTCTGAGGTTATGGTAATAGGTACACCTGAATGTAAAACTGTGGAAGCGGATGAAGAAAAAATGAGTTGACTGCTAAGTGCTGAGTAGAAGAGAAAAGAGGGAAGCAATAACTAATTAATTAATTGAGGTTTAAAGTTTATGGTGACAGATATTAATGAATTATAGCAGAAATATTTAATATGACTAGATACACCTTGAAAAAGGAATATAAGTAATCAATATTCAATGTGACTGAATACACCTTGAAAAAAGGAAAATAAGTAACCGAAGGAAAACACAAAAGACTAGAAGAATTCGGGAAACATGCAGCTTCATGCCAAGATGCTGGGATTTTTAGGAAAAGGTACAACAACAACCACCACCACCAAGGCTTTATTCCAAGTGTTTGGGATCGGCTATATGAATCTTATTTTTTCATTCCATTCTGTTATGGATCATCTCTTCCGTTAAGTTAGTCTTAATCATATGCTTCTTAATTGCTTCTAACCAAGTCATTCTAGGTCTACTTCTAGATCTCCTAGCGCCATTAATTCTAATATTATCATTTTTTCTAATTGGTGCACTAATAGGTCTCCGTTGTATATGACCAAACCATCTTAATCTATTCTCTTTCATTTTATCATCAATAGGCGCAACATCTAATTTACTACGGATTCACTCATTTCTTATCCTATCTTTTAATGTATACCCACAAGACCATCGCAACATTCTCATTTCTGCTACACTCATTTTTTAAACATGTTTTTTAATTGCCCAACACTTCGACCCATAAAACATAGTTGGTCTTATAAACGTCCTATAGAATTTGCCCTTTAGTTTCGTTGGTATTCTACGATCACATAAGACTCCCGAAGCACTCATTTATTTTAACCATCCCAATTTGATTCGATGCACAACATCATCATCTATCTCACTATCATGCCTAATGATTTTTAGGAAAAGGTAATAAAGGAAAAATATATTTTATAAAAATTTGTCTTCTTTTTAAGATGTGGGGAGTTTTTCAAACTTGAAAATCAGACTTCTTGTGTGACTTTTTTGAAAATCAAATTGTAAGCACCTAGAAAAATATCAAACGGCTTACACGGGCAGAAGAAGAAATGTAATAGGGAAAGAATGTTGTGCGCAGCGAAAATTTTGGCAGAGTTTCTGGTGTACTATAAGAGAGAAAGATCAATAAGAATTCTTGTCTCACTAAGAAAACAAGAATCTGAAGTGAATATCTCAACAAAGTGAGATATCGGCTCTTCTTCTTATCAGTTCTAGGACTGACTTGTCGAGGGATTCTAAAAACTATTACAATGGTCATAAATACAAACAAACCAATTTTACGTGGTTCGACAAACTGCCTACGTCCACGGGACAATGATGGGGAGATCTACTATTAGAAGGAGAGATACAACTAGGGTTTATAATCTCACAATCTAAACCCTCTCACAAACTCTCAAATCCCTCACACAAAATCTCTCTAAAAGGGATGATCAAACTCTAAAACGACTGCACAAAACTCCAAAAGAATCTCTGCTGTTCTTTCCCCTGCACGCCATTTTTCCCTCTGCTTTTGATCGCTGCCTTTTTCCTAGCCTCTGCACTCCCTCAAATTTGTACCTGCGCCGTACTTTCACAAAGCAAACCGCAGCGAAAAAGAAATCCACCTTGCACACTTAAAACCTAAGAGCTGAAGCTATATATATAGCTTTAACCGGTCAATCAGGTGGGCCTTCTCTTTGTCCGCTGAACCAACCAATGAAAAAACCACTTCTATCTCTTCACACGGAAGAGCTTCTCATCTCTTCACATAAGTGCATCGAAACCCGCTGGGCAATAGCCTCCCACGCTGTTTGCTTTCGCCTGCTAGATCTTAGCCAGCCTCCCACTTCACATGCGTTCACAATTCTCCACCTCAGTGAAGTTTCTTCCAAAACTGAACCGACACCAACCAAAACAAATGTCTCACTTGTTGCGTCCAGGACAAAGTGAAACAATTCACGACAACAGACTCAATCCACAACAAGTCGAGAACCCAAACGAGAATGTAATCACTCTTCAAATGTCGGTATTAACTCACCAAATCGGTCTCACCCCTATCAAATAATCCAACCCGGCTGCATCATAAAGACTGCCTATGTATCCTCTTGCCCAAGGAATCAAGACGAACGTAGTTCACCCAAATGGCCTTCAAAGACCTCAATCCACTAAAAGAGTTTGCAACTCTTCTCCAATATCATCAATTCTGCGGCTGATAGCACCTTCAATGGCCTCAAACACCTCCACCTGAGGTGAACCAATAGTCATATCCAAACTGCATCTATCAGCTATACTCGAATCAAAACCCAATTCATCATCTGCACCAAATCCAAATGATCCCTAAGCTGTGTCACCTCAGTTGAAATCCCAAACAATACAGTATGATCTGGAGTAATCTTCACCCAACATGGAGTAGCATCACACTCCCCCCGCTACGATACATCTAAGGTCTGTCCAAAACTTTTCACCTGCTGAGAGTCAATTAGCTCCCTCATCGAAGCCTCAACCGAAGTGAAACTACTAGACCAAACACCCAATTGAGTTTTACCTTCTATCACAGCAGTTGATAACTCTTTAATAGGATAACCCAAATATATCGAAGCCTCAGTCCAGAAATTCTTCTGTAAACCATTGCTTGACAATAAACATCGATCCTCCTCCAGCAAGGCACGGTTCTCTAAATTTATCACCCTATCTAGCTGCCCCAAGATTTTTTTTCTAACGAAGTGTCTTGCAATGCCGTGAGCTCGGCTCCAATACAGAAACAGGTCCATCTTATACCTCCTATCAAAACCAGAATGAAGTATCTTCACCTTTCTGTCCATCTTACACTTCTTCAAACTGTTAGATACTACTAGGACTTTCTTCAAAGGGGATTTGGTTGTAACCCAAACACGTCTAGAACAGTCACCAACAAAGGAAACCAAACGCCTATTACCTCCCAATGATGCCCTCTTGGAAGACCCTCAAACATCCACGTGAACACCCCCAGAACGACCCTTAGCACGGTGAATAGATGTGTCAAACTTTACCTCGGTCTTCTTGCTCACATCAACATGTTCACTGGACTTCAAACTGCAGGTCTTCACATCCTTTTTCAATCTATGCTAGGAATCAATACTGGAATGACCAAGCCCCAAATGCCGCAGTCTAGTCGAATCAATAGAAGTCGTCACTTCTCCACCTGCCACTATATCTCCAGTCAAGTAATACATGTTATTCCTCATGACGCCCTTCATTACAATCTGAGAGTCTTCCATAATCTTGAGAATCATGTCCTCAATTCGAACATTCAGACCCTCTCCAACCAAAGCTCCAATCGAGATCAAGTTTTTTCTTAAGGAAGGAACATATCTCACATCATATAACTCCCTAACAGTACCGTCAAACATCTTAATGCGAATTCTTCCTATCCCAAGGATCTGACATGCACGGTTATCAGCTATGTACACCACATCACTATTCAGCTTCTCAAAACTAGAGAATCATTTTCTTTTAGGGCACACATGATAGGTCGCACCACTATCCAACATTCATTCAGATTCCTCCGAATAGCTATCTGTAGGACTGATAGAAAGCGAATAAATAGAAGAGTCAGAATTATTACCATCCGATATAACGATGTTTGCTTCTGATGATGATTGTTTCTCTTTTCCTTTTTGTTTATTCTTCATCCATTCGTCGAGCTTTGGACAGTCTTTCTTCCAATGATCAGTCTCCTTGTACCAAGCACGCTGATCTTTTTCAATTGTAGGATGTCCTACTCTAGACTGTGACTTCCAATTCTTTCGGTTCGGATTCTTCCCTCTTACGACCAACGACTCTGCTACCGGCTCAACTGAAATCTCTTTATCCTTCTTTCGAAACTGATAGTTCACAAGTGCAGCAGTGACCTCACTATACGAAAGAGATGTCTTCCCATTAATCAGAGTAAGAACGAAGGTCTCATATTCCTCGTCGGGCAAGGAACTCAACAACAGCAACGCATTGTCCTCATCTTCAATCATGACATCCACATTCGTCAAATCAGCAAGAAGCTTTGTGTAGGTGTTCATGTGATCACTAATTGAGGTTTCCTTCAACTGAAAACTATAAAGTCTCCTCTTCAAATACAAGCGGTTCTCAACACTCTTTGTCAGATACTTGCTTTCGAGAATCTCCCAAATCTTTTTTGCAGAAGTCTCATTCATTACATCATATTTTAGATTTTGAGTCAAACAAGACCTAATCACACCACACGCCTTTCGATTCATCTTCTTTCAAATCTTCTCTTTAATGTCATCTGGCTTGCCATCTAACTCCAATGTATCCTTCAAATTCTGCGCGTTCAGCGCATCCAAAACCTCGCATCTCCATAATCTAAAATTATTTATGTCATTAAACATCTCCACATCTATCTTCATAGAGTGGATATTCAAACTCTGAATGGTCTTCAATCCAGAAACGCCACCCTCGATACCCGAAGCACTTTCTTTCCCCGACATTCTTTCTCAACGTACCAACGAACGAAGAATAGATCCAAAACTAAAAAGATAGTCTTTTACCAAAAGATCTAACATTTATCATCAAACAAAGCCCTAGACGAGCTTTCGAAACGATCTACTCCTCCAAATAGCCCAAGCGTAGCCCGAGCTCTGATACCATTGTTGTGCGCAGCGAAAATTTTGGCAGAGTTTCTGGTGCACTATAAGAAAGAAAGATCAATAAGAATTTCTGTCTCACCAAAGAAATAAGAATCTAAAACGAATATCTCAACAAAGTGATATATCGGCTCTTCCTCTCATCAGTTCTAGGACTGACTTATCGAGGGATCTTAAAAACTATTACAATGACCACAAATACAAACAAACTAATTTTACGTGGTTCGGAAAATTACCTACGTCCACGGGGCAAGGAGAGTGAGATCTACTATTAGAGGGAGAGATACAACTAGGGTTTACAATCTCACAATCTAAACCCTCTCACAAACTCTACTATTAGAGGGAGAGATACAACTAGGGTTTACAATCTCACAATCTAAACCCTCTCACAAACTCTCAAATCCCTCACACAAAATCTGGTTTACAATCTCACAATCTAAACCCTCTCACAAACTCTCAAATCCCTCACACAAAATCTCTCTCAAAAAGGGATGATCAAACTCTAAAACGACTGCACAAAACTCCAAAAGAATCTTTGTTCTTTCCCATGCACGCCGTTTTTCCCTCTGCTTTTGATCGCTACCTTTTTCCCAGCCTCTGCACTCCCTCAAATTTATACCTGCGCCGTACTTTCACAAAGCAAACCGTAGCAAAAAAGAAATCCACCTTGCACACCTAAAACCTAAGAGCTGAAGCTATATATATAGCTTTAACCGGTCAATCGGATGGGCCTTCTCTTTGTCCGCTGGACCAACCAATGAAAAAACCACTTCTATCTCTTCACACGGAAGAGCTTCCCATCTCTTCACATAAGTGCATCGAAACCCGCTGGGCAATAGCCTCCCACACGGTTTGCTTTCGCCTGCTGGATCTTAGCCAACCTCCCACTTCACATACGTTCACAAAGAACTATTTTTTGACATTTCTATTCTTTTACTTATATAGAGGCAATGTTCAATAGTTGATTCTTCCGCCTCAAATTTCATACATTATGATCAAAGTCCCGAACATCTATGTTGTTGACTCTATCAGTTTTGTTCTTGTCTTTTGCCCTTGCAAGGTTCAAAACTGTAGTATTATTCTTGATCGTTATTTTAGTTAGATCTGATTGAATTTAATTCCTTATTTTGTCTTTTGCTAATCAAATTTATATGAGATGGTTGAGTTCCAAATACAATATACCTTATGGATCGGGATAATGTTCTTAGCAAATACAACTTCTCATCTTAAGTACCTGCCCAGAGTCACTTTGCTTTTAGGGGATGTGTTTAGGAAATGAAGCTCATTGTAGTACTGTGGTTTATTTACGTTGGGATTTTTAGATCTCGCAAAAACCTCGAAGCCACCAAACGTAGCAAATAAAATCACACAAGATTTAACGTGAAAAACCCTCAACAGGAAAAAACCACGGGATCAAAATCAATCCATTATCACATCCAAACTACAATCTTTTACATGGACAAAGACTGCCATACCCTCTCTCTCACAATACCCTTGAACCCGGTTACACCCTCTAAAACCTTGATTACAAGAATATTGTCTCTCATTCTCTCTACTCTAAACCCTAGAATAGGAGGCCTTATTTAAAGACACTCTCTGACTTGACTGCCAAGTTAACTTGACCTCTACGAAAACTACTAGGATTAGGTCTAGCCTTCAAACCCGCATCCGACTTAGAGTTTGAGTTGGTACCCAACATATCCTCCATCGACGAAAAATCTCCAAGTGTCTTAACGGCTTCAGAAAAACTCACTCTTTTCTTCTTGTTCTTCACTTCTACCTTGTGGACAAGAGTCTGAGAAGAGTCATCTACACCATTAACAGATTGTCCATCTAAATAACAAATATGGTTGCTATTCTTTCTCCCTTGCAAAATCAAATCACCATCTCTATACACTTTGCACCACTCTCCTTCACTCATATACTTGTACCCACGTGATGTTGTCTCACCTAACGAAATTAAATTAGCACCGCATATCGGCACATATCTCACATGATGAAGAATTCCGATCTTCCCAGTGTGAAGTTTGAGACGAACACTTCCAACACCTTCAACCTTCATCTTATCGTTGTTTCCAACAATCACGTCGTCAAATTCTTCATATGTCTTCAATGTGTTAAAATAATTTTTGTTGTAAACGTGCATAGAGGCTGCAGAATCTAACACCCAAGTGTTACTCGCATCAGTACCTGTACTCTGCATCAATAACATCACATCTTCATCACACAACCACCGAGGAGTCCGCCTTCTTCCTATTTTCTTGAAACTTTATCTGTCTAATACTCTTCAAATCATCACGCATATGGGATATCTGAACTGAATGTGACCCTTCTCTCCGCAATAATAACACTCCTTTTCGCTATCGTCTCGGACCCAAGATCAAGATTTTGACCTTGCTCGATAACTGTCACATCTTCCCTTACTCTTCTTTCGATTAGAACCTTCAAAAGCTAGTGTACTCTCATCACCATTAGATGCGCTCTTCTTTCCTATCATTCTTTCATTCTCACGTAGGAGTGCTGTTATATCGTCGAACTTCAAAGTCTGCTTCCCTGCAATTATCGTCTGAACTAATGGTTTGTATGATTTCGATAAGGATGACAATAGGAGTAGTGTGTGCTCTTCTTCTTTAATCTCCTCATCAATATTCATAAGTTGACAAACTAGCTGATTAAAGACATTAATGTGGTCTTGAATTGTAGTACATTCTTTCATCTTCAACGAATAAAGCTTCATCCTCAAATACAATCGGTTGGTCATCGACTTTGACGCATAAATCTCCTCGAGCCTTTTCCACAGCCCCCTTACTGTGGTCTCTTGCATAACATTATACTTGATTTTGGGGGGCGAGTGTCAAACGAATTGTGCTAACCGCCCTCTTTTGTATGGAACTCCATTCAGCAACCTTCAATCCTTCAGGTTTCTTCTACTCTAAAGCTTGATTAACACTCTGCTGCACAAGAATATCTTGAACCGTGTACTACCATACTGTAAAATTTGTTTTACCATTGAATAGCGGGATATCGAACTTCGGACCCAAAAAAGTCATCATCCTCTAACTGCAATCAAAATTCAAATCAGTCACTGTAGAGATTAAATTTGATAAAACCGATGTCAAAAACGAACTCAGCACATCAAAAAATCCTAGGAACGACTACTGAATCACCAAAACCAGCCTTCAAATCCTCGATCAAAAGACAAATTAATCTCAATCGGCGGATCTGCGCGAACAATACCTCTGCTACAGTACCCCCACTTACAGTGTCGTCGCTATGATAGCCTTTTTTTTGTCGATGTCGATCACCGCGCTTCGACCGCTGACGCCTTCACGAATCGCGCACTGATCAAACCTTTACGAATCGTCGAACCCCGCTCTGATACCACTTGTTGGGATTTTTAGATCTCACAAAAACCCCGAAAAGCCACCAAACGTAGCAAATAAAATCACATAAGATTTAACATGAAAAACTCTCAACAGGAAAAAATCACGGGATCAAAATCAATCCACTATCACCTCCAAATTATAATTTTTTGCACGGACAAAGACTGTCAAGCCCTCTCTCTCACAATACCCTTGAACCCGATTACACCCTCTAAAATATTGATTACAAGAATATTGTCTCTCTTTACTCTAAACCCTAGAATATGAGGCCTTATTTAAAGACACCCCCTGACTTGCCCGCCAAGTTAACTTGGCCTCTACAAAAACTATTAGGATTGAGCCTAGCCTTCAAACCCGCATCCGATTTGGAGTTTGAGTTGGTACACAACAATTTACTCCTAGTTAATTCTTTTGTTATGAATGTTACTTGTTTATCTTCCATACCGGATCAGCCGATTGCTCCTCTTTCAGATTCTAGGAATGTGTTTAAGAAATGAAGCTCAATATACACTTGTGGTTTATTTAGGAATTACACTAAACCCTCAAGAACTTTTAGCTTTTTTCAGTAAACCCCTAATAACTTTTAAAATACCTTTTTATGTTGTTCTTTGGTTCTAATTCATGGGGGTTATCTGCAAAATGCGGAAACTTGTTGGGAGTTTTCTGCAATTCCAAAAGATATTGGGGGTTTAGAGCGATATTGAAAGTTACTATGGTCGTAATAAAAAAACGCTGAAAGTTATTGGGGGTTTAGTGTAATTTACCCTTTTATTTACTAGTAATCAATTCTTTTAAAGAATTTACCCTGTATATCTGCAATATTGGGTCAGTAATTCCTCTACTCAGGTAAAATATTTAAATAAGCTTCATTTACCTAATGTGCTTTTGGTTCTTTGCAGCTTTTTAAATTTCTCCCAAGGTTATCACCAAATGTGGCAAATATCTTCCAGGAAATAAAGCGTCACTAGCGTAGTCTCCTGGTAACTTTATCTGCAGATCATCTACTTGTTGTTCCTTATTTTCTTTTCATAATCATCTCCCTCAATAAATCCTCCTCGTCATAAATTTATCTTGTTTTCTTGACTTTTTCTATAAATTTTCAAAAACATAAATCCTAATGAGAGATTTGAGCTAGTGACTTCCAAAGAGACTTTTAAATGATCTGCCAAGGTAAATTTGGTGAAGCGACCTGAGACCATCTGTCGTTGTTATTATTATTATTATTATTATTATTATTATTATTATTATTATTATTAATTAGCTTCATATGTTCTGATTGTATAACAGCTTGGGTAAAGATGGTTGACATAAGCAGCTTTTCTTCCTATGTAGCTTGTCAATTTCACACTTGCCGTGCAATTTCACTAAATGCAGGTCAATTCTTCCTATGTAGTTTGTTAATATATTTGAAAAAAAAATTGAATGGATTTTGATGTGTTTTGAACCATGTCTCAAGGGGAAATAAATATTAAGCAGCATTACAAAAATTTGGAAGCTTTAATTTTGACAACATATTTTGATTTTCAATTTTGGAATCCAAACTTTAAACTTTGGTTGATAGTATCTGCAGGTTCGATACTATTAATAATAGACTAGTTCAACTCATAAATAAATACTGTATGCATAGAAACATACCACACACATGCTAGACATACATTTGCAAGTGTGTTGGTACTTACCTTTTTCTTTTCTTTTTTTCTTTTTTAATAAGAGGACTTCAATTGTGTAAGTATATTTTATGGTCAATATACGTTATTCTCTCTGCTCACCTGTTTGTGTGCCTCATCCTCTTTTACTCGGGCAAAAGCAAACGATTTCTTACTTTTTCGGTTCAGAGTGTTAACCGTGGAAGAACTTCGAAAATCATTGCTTGGAGTTGCATCAATATCCCTTTTTTTCCCGTCTTGTTTTGAAAGTCAGTATATTAGTGACACTTGTTAAACGTGTTGTTTGCAGGAAACTGGTCGTGTTTCTCTCTGGTACAGAACATGTGATGATTTTAAACAAGCTTCTTCCGTCCTGTCCTTCGGTGAGGAGACATAACAAACAATTTGATGGCCACTCTTATAAACGGGTGCCTCGAGTTGTTCTGTGAGAATGTTCAAGCGGATTTCATGTGTATTTGATCTGGATGCTGACTACAAAACAAGAAGAAGAAGAAGAAGAAGAAGAAAGATTGTGAAAAGGGGGGCACATTAAAGAGAACTGTGTCATACTTACTTGCTCCACAAAAGAATGGAGCCTTGTGACCGTGGAATTGTGTATGGCGGCTCTACAGGAGGGTTTTTCTGTAGCTTTGTCTGTTGTGCGGCCGTGAGTCCTCGCAACTTGTTTAACAGGGTCGTAGTTATTCATACAGCAGCCTCTCCGCGTAATGTACTAGATATGTAGTAATGTCTAGGATCAACAAGAGAGCAAGGAATCTTGAAGTTTTAGAATGTCTAGATATAAATCTAGTTTTAAAATGTCCAGATATAAATCTAGTTTATCTATTTATTTTAATTTTATTTATTTGAAAATAACTACCATGTGGAGCAGCATTATTCATGAAATCAAAGAGGAACAAAGGGCGATAAGAGTATTCAGTATCCTCTGTTTATTATGGGGCCCAATCCTAAGTTCTATGTACAATTGGATTGTTATTAAGTTTAGAATTTATGAATATCGTTCAAGAGTTATGAGATGGATTTGGATTGACCGATCGGCAAGGAAGAATCATTGAAATTAGCACATGTATTATTTATTAGGGCCTCTAAGAAAAGAGAATAGCTTATAAGATTATTAGGCATCATTTAAAGAGGCATCGTGTGAACGTTGGTCAATATCGAAGAAGTTATTAACATGGATTATGCTTGTACTAATATCTTTGGGGTTATGATAAGTGAATGGCAAAAGTTGTTTGAGTTTATTCTATGTTAACACCTGTAATGAAAATAAGAAACTTTATTGTCATTCTAATAACAATATTAAATTAGTATAAAAGAATATGACATAATTAGCAATACTTATTCAATAAATTCACAGAGCCTAGAACTAAACTATCTTCGTTTGATTTCGGTTAATTTTAGAACCCCTCACAGGGTTGGTGGGGGTAGGGGTGGGGTGGGGGTAGAAAACCCATGTTAGCTATTTTCAATCCAGAAACTTCTTCTTCTTCTTCTTCTCTGTGGTTTTCTCCTCCACCTCTCAATCTTCTCCCATCCTCCTCCTCTCAATCTGGTTGAACCTCCTCCCCCTCCTCCTCCCCTCATCCTCTCAATCTCTTCTCAATTTCCTCCCCTCCTCCTCCTCTCAATCTCCTCCCCCATCCCCCTCCCTCTCCTAGTGGTGGTCCTCCACCGCCACCCTCTACTTCGACCAGACCCTCTCCAACGTCACCCGGTCCTTCGCCATCCTCCTCTCAATCGCCGGCCAATGATCGACCATCGTCTCCTACTCTACTCTCATCGCTGAACATCCCATACCCCTCAAGCCTCTCGAGGAGAAGACCCTTCACACTATGATACGACCGCGGCCTCCGCCGGCGAATCTCGCTACTGATTTTGATCTCCACCAGTGCGTCGAGGCGTTCTACAACGGAGTCTGGTGGAAGGGAGTGGTGACCAAAGTGCCGGGGAGAGATGGAGACTTACTGTATTCAGTTTGTTTTCCGGCTAGCATGGAGGAATTTCAGTTCAAGGCATCGGAGATTTGGAGGCAAATAAAGTGGGTGAAGGGGGAGTGTCTTAATGTTGAAGATGGTGATCAGGTGAGTGATTAATTATTTCAGTTCTTGAATTTAATTTTCCTTTGAGTGGTTTTATAGGTGCAGGTTCATGGCGTAACCCATTTTCTTATGATTATATATGTGTGTTTGATTCTTGTGGCTCTTTTGTGCCCTGCACACCAGTTGTTTGTCATTTTGCTTCATTGAAGTAATAAGATTAGTATTACACATAAACATGTGAAATTTTATTTAAGAGTCTTGAGACTCTGTGGTATGACCAATGTAAGTCTATGTCCCCAGGACCACAGCCCTCTAAGGAATTAACCACCATCTCTTCGTTGTTCATTATATATGAGAAGAAAAAAATCATTTGTTTTGCTGTGCCCATTTGTTACTTTGAGAATTTGCTACTAATTTTCTCTTTTGGGTGTGTTCTTAACTGTAAGATTTTGTTTTGCAATGGCTTAGAATTTTTATTTTACCAAGTTTTTTATCAGCTGACGTTACCTTTGTGAATCCAGTGCTGCAACATTTATAACATCTAAAAGCTTCACCCGATAATTGTGCTATTTATCTAACCATACGGTTTGGTTGTCTCTTATTTGTGATAAAATAAGTAAAATTTTGATTAATGTTAAATCTCATGAGAACATAGAATGTCTGTCAAATCTCATGATCAACAAGAACATGATTAATAAGAACATGACATGTATCCTATGTTAACTTTAACTGGTACATATTAACTTTCATCATTATATGTTAACTCTCCTCGTAACATGTTAACTTTCCAGCTAAACATGTTAACGTTCATCATAATATGTTAACTTTCACTGTTATATGTTAACTTTCATAATAATATGTTAACTTTCTTCATAACATGCTAACTTTTTCTCAGAATGATTACTTTTTCTCATCTTATGAATGTGTTGTGTTTTGAGAGAAGCTTGTTTTTGTAATGGATAGACATACACCAATGAACTGGAGATCAAGGTCTCACGACTTGAAGAAGAGAACAATATTACATTCTGCACCGCCACCAGAACCAAAGCATCAACTGCGAAAATCAAGCTCAACTTCTTTCTAAATATTGCATGTATACTAAAATTTGTAGATTTGCATGGAGATTGGAGTGTTTTTTGTAAGATATTTGTATAAGAAAACATGTCTGAACTTGTGAGAACTTATGATCTGTTAGTTATTTTTTTGTGGTTGTACTCGAAACTGAGTAGAAGAATGACCCATAATTGTGGGCTTGAATGATTTACATATGTTTAAGATATCATGAGAAGTTATAGCAAGTTTTACTTTAGTGGGTTTTTTCTTATTCTTGAAGTTTTAATGCGTCGATTCTAATACACGTATGTTGGTACAGTGAGGCATATGTTTGTCTCTATTTTTGTATGTTGTTTTAATTTTGGATTAACATGTTACGAGAAGAGTTAACATATAATGATGAAAGTTAACATGTAACAATTAAAGTTAACATATTAGGATAAAAGTTAACATCTTCAGATTAAAGTTAACACATGATGAAGAAAGTTGACATGTTCACGTGAAAGATAATTTATTCAGCTGAAAGATAACATAGTCGAAAAAACAAAAAAAGATAAGCTGCTTTTAAAACTTCTTTCAGGTGATATTGCTTGACTACACAATATGAATATTCTTACAAATTCACATATTACAACTTCGATGAAACACAAACTTACTTGCGAGATCCAATTAAATTGGGTTTTAAAATCAAGTTCATGTCATTCATCCTATCAAACAATCTTCATAAGAAAACTAACATACTATGCTGAAAGTTAACATACTATGCTGAAAGTTAACATGTTCATAAGAAAGTTAATATATGCAGATGAAAGTTAACATATACAGCTGATAGTTAACATGTTCACGTGAATGTTAACATATACACCTGAAAGTTAACATATACAGATGAAAGTTAACATGCTCACGTGAAAGCTAACATGTTCAGGTTAAAGCCAACATTTTCAGCCAACATATAGAGAGTTAACATGCTCATTTCATATTGTTAACATATACACCTGAAAGTTAACAAGCTTCATACTTCTTATACCATGAATCAATTTCTCACACATGATTGAGTACACACCAAATTGTTGATCCTCCAGCATTGTGATTTTAAGCATGTTTAGGATCACAATAGCAAATCACTTGTAATATTTTTCCTTTGTATTTGAGATTTCATAAGTTAAGCATGTTTAGGATCACAATAGCAAATCACTTGTAATATTTTTCCTTTGTATTTGAGATTTCATAAGCAGTCCCCTCAAACATACTTGCTTATAAGGAAAATTGTAACATTAGTGAGTCTCTAATCTAGAAATTAGATCTGTGCAAAACATACTCTTTCTATCCAAATTGTTCTATTTGAATGAACTTGTACATATTCACATGACAGTCACAATACATTTCACATACAATCGCAATAAATTATACAAAAATTGATCACTAAATAGACACAATACATTTTATTAATTTTTGATCTAAGTACAACCAAACCACAAGAACATATAGTATAATCAACTGAACAATAAAACAAGACACGTTACAAGCAATTCTGGAGAAACTATACAAGAGTAAAGAGTACAAACAATCCTATTATAAAAATTAACATCTTCTTCCTCTTTTCTTCTGCAAGCTCACCCATCAAATTCATTTCTTCTCTTTTCACAACCTCATCCAAGCAATAACAAGCTTCATTTCCTTTGTTTATTCAACTTAAACTCTTGTTTGAGTTTAGAAATTACCTCATGACATCTCAATGTCATAGTACTTTTCAACAATCAATTTATCCTTCAAATTCAAGCTTCTCCTCAAATCAGTGAGTTCTTCTCTCATAGAGGTTGACATCACAAGCTCACATCTTTATTGCAGTAACATTTGAGAATTATTAGAGAAACTACAAACCAACATGGCATACAAGTTATTAATAAACCGTCATCCACAAGCACAAAACTATGTTGAGCCAAAGAATTTCGATGAAATATATGGTGGCTACAAAAGATTCATGCGTGTGCAGTAGGAAAGAAGAAACTAGTTAGCCATCAAAGGGAACTAGGAAATGAGACAACAATAGAAACTATATATACACATGCATGTATGTCTCTCTATGCACGGGCATGCATGCATGTGCGTGTGTACAAATATTACGTACATAAATTCCCTCACTCCCTATAGATGTGCAAATGTACTTGTGCATGTGTATATCATTCAAACATCAAAGGTTTTGAGTGCAAGGATCAGCTGAGTATAACAGGTTGGCAAAACAAGACACAAGTTCATGAAAACTATAGTCACTGATGATAATGATACAATTGAAGTTCCAGAAGCCTATATATGAATATCATAATAGCAAAGTCCAGTTCATATGAATATCATAGTAGTTCTTTAACCATTCACATAAATTGCGGGCCTAGCAAAGTCCAGTTCATATGAATATCATAGTAGTTCTTTAACCATTCACATAAATTGCGGGCCGAATATACTAGAAACTAAACACAAACACACAAGCAAGCTATTAGCACATAAAAATGGCAAACACAACTTTAAATGAGCTGAACTATACCCACAACAAGCATATGGTTAGACCCTTGATAATCATTCACTGGTTTCTTCAATCGTAAACATCGGCTTTCACACATAATAAGCAACCAATCTACAACCACAACTATGAACCATCAAATTGGTGTAATATCAAAATAAATAGTTCGTGAAACTCCAGTGAACTACCACAGGATTAAGCAACTACACATCAGACCTTTTCACCTCCTTCTTCCTTCCTATAACATAGCAAAGCTTTAGGTGTCAAAATAAATAAGAAATATATCGGAACAAATTGTAACTTATTTGAATTTTCGAAAGAAAAGATTAAACCATGATTTTGAACTCGCAAACATTGATCATTGATTCATCAACCCAGAGCATCAAACGTACAATAACAATCAACAGAAACGAACCATCATTGTACAAGAACTACCTGACAAATAACAAACTCCTCTCTTCTCTCTTCATCCCCATCCTCATCCTCGGCCCCCTTCAGCACAATCACAACCAACTCCCCTCCAACACGCTTCGCCGTCACCAATCTCGGCGAAGCCCCACTCGGCAGCCAAAAGCGCCACCTGTCCATCTCCATCTCCCCCTCCTCCTCCCCGTGGCGGTCCCCGCTCTCATCCCTAACCACCACCTTCAAAACCCCCGGGTAGATTTCAATCGCGTGGGCCCCAACACCTTCGCCAAGATCATTGATGGTGGCGGCGGTGAATTTGAACGCGGTGGGGGCCCTCGTCAACCTCCATGTCGGCGTTGGAGGAGAACGAGAGCTCGAGGACCTTGCTGAAGATGTGAGGGAGGCGGCGGAGGGTGGCGGAGGGAGGCTAAAGAAGTGAAGAAGAAGAAAGAAAGAAACAAAGGAAAAGCCCCAAAACTAAGAGGCTAAAGAAGTGAAGAAGAAGAAGAAGAAGAATAAGAAGAAACGAAATGGGTTAAGGACAGTTTTGGGTTTTGAACAAATGTTTATCATTGTGTTGTGTTGGAAAGCTAAATAGGGGCTGAAACACAAGTGAATGTTGTATTGGGGGCTTGGTCACCCAAAAAAAAATAAGGGGGGCCTAGTCACATCCCCTTTTATATTTTGGGGCCTAGACACAATTTTCCCAAAAAAAACTTATATGAGCTAAAAAAATACCAACTAAATGTAAAAGAACCTTTTTTTTTCTTTTTTTTATGGAAGAACTCACAATTATTAGTCTTGACCTTAATGGGTTTTGAAACACCATCTTGGGGGGTGGGGGGTGCAAAACCATCTTTTTAAACAATAGATGCATGAATAAATACAAAATAAAATAATTCTGGGGTTCCAAAAAAAGAAACAAATAATTTGGGTTCGGACTTGGACCTGGACCTGGTAATTGTGCTAGGAGAAGAAGAAGAGGGGGGAAAATACTAGGGGGGTACTTTAGTAAAAAATAAGAAATAAAAAAGGACAACAGAATAAACTCTTTATTTTATTTTTTTAGTGATAGTGTGGTCATTTTAAACCATGTCCTTATACGTGTTCTTTTAGATTTAATATTGTTAGCATGAGGATTACGTGAAAAAAAGTTGAGAGGGTAAGTCTTATTTTGAAATTTAAGGAGGTTATCCACAACACACTGAAAAATTGAGGGGTGTTTTCTAAAGTAAAAATAGATAAAAAAGATTTTCTACAATAAACCCATTGACTTTAGTCTTTTATCGATTGAGGGTTTCTTTATAGTTGAATGAGTTGATTTTTAAAAAGGCATTTCAGTTATTTTACCTTTTGAAATGACATCAGAAGAGTTTGGTGAAAAAAGTATGAAAGATTAAGGGGATTTGCCTCACAATCGAGGGGGTTTCTCTAATTTTCAAAGTTGAGTGGGTTATCTATGATATGTCCAAACTTTACAGGATTATTTTTAATTAAAACAATTTAGAGGGGTTTTCTCAAATTAAAATAACTAAGAGGGGTTTTCTAATACATCCGCCGTAGTTGAGGGGAGTCCTCTAAAATTAACCCTAAAATTATATACGTAAAATTATAGATGTGTCAAATTACATTTAAAATGATGAATTAGTCTTTTTCTTAAAATATTATTAATGAAATTGTCAATTTCTTGTTATTTATAAATCTAATATCATGTGCCATCAAAAAAAATTTAATATCATGTATTTATTGATTTTTATAAGGAGGGATTATTGGCTCACTCGTGCCTCTCTTTAAAAATATAAAATAGAAAAAAAAAAACTATAAAATTTTTAAAATTACAAATGATCCCAAAAAAATTTAAAGCTACAAAGAACCCCTTGGAAAATCCAAAAAATACAAATAACCCCCTTAGAATCTAAAAAACATAAACAACTCATGAAATCCAAAAATTTAAACAAACACCTAAAAATTATCAAAATTATAAAAAAAACCCCATAAAAATAAAAAATAATAAATGGCACTCCAAAAAATCTAAAATTACAAAATACCACATAAAATTATGAAAATTGCAAATAGACCTCATCTATTAAAAATAAAAAACACAAAAAATAAAAAACGTTTAAAATTTTTAAAAAATTAGAACCCCCCACCCCCTCCGGAAACAAAAAAAATCTAAAATTATAAATAAATCACTTTAATATTCAAAAAAAATATATAAACTGTTGAAAATTCAAAAATTATAATCAAACCCCTCTGGAAAAAAATTCTTGAAGTTATAAACATCCACTATTAGAGGGCTTTCTACCAAAACTTATTGAGGGTTGAATGACAAAACATAAACCTTTTTGGGGTTTCCAACCAAATTTTTTATGGGTATTTTTATCTTTTGACTACACATGGACTAATAATATTAATTTTTACGGTTTTCTGCCAAAGTTATAGGAGGTTTCGTGAGAGTTTCCAAGGTATTGAGGATTTAGTTTCAAATGGCTAAATTTATTGAGGGTTTAGCAAAATTTATCTATATTTATGTTTTGGGTATTTTCAATATATATAACCCTTAAGCTGTACATCTTCAACAATTCAAGCAAGAGTTTACAAAGAGCTTAAGAGCCTCTAATCTGAAAGTTCAGATGAGACTACTTCAATAATCCAAGCAAGGAGCTAGGAATGTTCCCGCAAGTAAGCCAATGAGAAGTCTCTGTTTGAAGAGCTCTCCCCAAGCCCCCTAAAAAAGTGAAATAGGCCAAGCCTTTGGAAATATTGCCAGCCCCTTGAACGTTGGCCAAGGAGGCTTATAAATAGGCAAGGTCATCCCTTGATTTGTGGGATGTGACCACCTATGGGTGAGGAGCTCCATGCCCTCCCCTAGCTGTGTGATGTGACCACTATAGGGGTCATCATCTCCTAGAACGTGGACAGTGGGTAGGCCCACAATCAAGTCGTCGCCTGCACTTGCTCAGGTGAGGTTGTGCTCGTGCTGGTGAGCCCAACAGTCAAGCAAGCTTGACTCGTGTTAGCGAGTCAAGCAAACAGGCGAGGTTGAGTTCGTACTGGCGAGCTCAACAATCAAGCGAGCTTGACTCGTGCTGGCGAGTCAAGCAAACAGGCGAGGTGGAGTTCGTGCTGACGAGCTTGACTCGTGCTGGCGAGTCAAGAAAACATGCGAGGTCGAGTTCGTGCTGGCGATCTCAACAATCAGGCGAGCTTGACTCGTGCTGACGAGTCAAGCAAACAAGCGAGGTCGAGTTCGTGCTGGCGAGCTTAACAATCAGGCGAGCTTGACTCGTTCTGGCGAGTTAAGCAAACGGGCGAGGTTGAGTTTGTGCTGGCGAGCTCAACAATCAGGCGAGCTAGCTAGACTTGTGCTGGCGAGTCAAGCAAACGGGCGAGGTTGAGTTCATGCTGACGAGCTCAACAATCAGGCGAGCTTGACTCGTGCTGGCGAGTCAAGCAAACAGGTGAGGTTGAGTTGGGTTCGTGCAGGCGAACTAAGTGCTCAAGCGAGCTCGACTCGTGCAGGTGAGTCGAGTGTGTATGTGAGCTTTTGCTGGGCAGACATGCGAAGGTTTGACCAAGCGAGAGTTTGAGGTGACCCTAACTATAGGAAGGTTTGATCACTTGATTTAAAGGCGGACATCTCGTTCATTGGAGGAATCGAGAGGGGATTTTGGTTGTGGTCCTAACTGTAGGAATGTTTGACCAAGTGTTAGTCAATTTTCACTGCCTACAAGATCCCCTTCAAAGTTTTCAGACCTAAATCAAGCTAAATGTGATCTGGAACACTTTGAACTAAAGTGATCATTGGGTGAATTTGACTTTCTTTATTAAGCTGAGCCCTCCAGGCAAGTTCAAAATGAAGTGCGGGTGAGTTTAATTTTGTAGGCGAGCTCGAACTATGCATGCGAGCTCAAACCATGCAGACAACCTACAGATATCGTCAGGCGAGCTTCGTGCTTGCAGGCGAGGTTAGGTCACTGCAGGCGAGGTACAAGAATCGACAGGCGGGCCACGTGTTCGCGGGCATCCCTTGTTTGGTGGAAAATTTATAGTAAAAAGAATGAAAGAAATTTGATTTGTATTCTCTCGATCTTAATTACAATTTGCATTCCCGATTACAAAAGAGAGGAGAATTGATTTGAATTCTCCCATTTGTTTAATTCTGGATTGTTCACGGTGGCGATGGAGTGCCTCCCTCGAATGCTCGCGTCGAGTTTGCTCTCCGTTGATGATCCAAACGTCTTGTTTTACTGGAACATGGTCTTCTCCTCACGATTTGATGCTATGAAGAACTTGCAAAGCAAGTTTTAGAACTCTGAACGAGTTTAGAAGAACTTGCAGAGCAAGTTTTGAATTCTGATCGAGTTGAGAAGAACTCTTAAAAAGAGTTCAAAAGTTAAGCCGAGTAATCTTAAAGGCTTCAATAAAAGCCTTCCAAGATGATTCAAGAGTTCCTCCAAGTTGCTGATCTCCAAAGCTCCAAGAAGATCTGAAGAAGCCGAGCCAAAGATCTCTTATTCACTGCCAAATCGAAGGCTGAAGGATAGAGGATCCAAGGACCCAAACTCAGTTGAGTTTACCCCTATTTATAGGAGATTAAGGGGTGTAACCTCCCCCTTAATTCGCTCCTAAGTGGGCGTGATTTCCTCAGATCGTGGGAAAAAATGGTTCTGAAACCGTTCAACTCATAATTGAATGAGTCAAATGCCCAAGTTGGCGTTCAAGACCCTAACTCCGCATCTTAGATTGGAGACGTGGAGTTGGGCACCCGTTGGATATTGAAAAATGTGAGGGTGGCCCGCGTTTTGTTTGCTGAGGGCTGGAAACGCAGGGGTCTCCCGCGTCTTAAGAACTGAAACGCGAAGGTGAATTCCGCGTTTAGAAGAGGCTAGTGACTTATAACCTCTTCTGTCGAGCGTTGTAAAGATCATTATTGAGTGATCTTGGCCTTGGCTATTTTGGAGTGTGAAAGTCGTCAGATTATAACTCTTACAGTTGATTGTGAAGACTATTGATTAGAGCTTTCATCAGTTATTATGAAGGTCGTCAAATTATAACCTTCATCGATTTACGTGAAAGTCTTCAAATTGTAGTCTTCTGGAAGCCGTCGAATTGTAACTTTCATAACCTTCATCGATTTACGTGAAAGTCTTCAAATTGTAGTCTTCTGGAAGCCGTCGAATTGTAACTTTCATCATCGATGTTTGATGGGGATTAAGTCTTCAAATTGTAGTCTTCTGGAAGCCGTCGAATTGTAACTTTCATCATCGATGTTTGATGGGGATTAGCTATCTGTTACGATTTTTAAACAGCCTACAGCCCTCTATGCTTACTAGCTAATGCGACGTGGGCACGTCAGCTCGTAATAAATGCGATCAGACGGGATGGCCTCGTTTTCCTGTGCTCGATCTGAGACGTGGATCTGGCGGCACCTTTGATCTCAACCATCATTTCGACGAGAGATCCAGGTTGTTTGGCTAAACCGCTTGAATCCTGGCCGTTCGCTTGAATTCCAAGTGTCCCGCCGTTAGGAAATCGAATCCGAGCCGTTCGGTCCAAAATTCGATCGTGGTCGTTCGATTTGAGTCGTTGAACTCGAACCATTTCGATGAATCTCGACTGCTCGCTTCGATTGAGATGACAAATCTCAACCGTTGAAGTTTTTCCTATATAAAGCCTTCATCTACCACGTTAGGAGATTACTGCTCCTTGAAATTTTCCTATATAAAGCCTTCACTTCTGCGTCTCAGACTCGTAATGCGGTGCGACCATTGCGTTTTCAACCTTAGGCATATGCCCAACTCTGCGTCTCAGGTCTAAGACGCAGAGTTTGGGCCCAGAATGCCAATTTTGGCGTTTGACTTGTTCAAACACGAGTTGAACGATTTTAAAACCGTTTTTCACAATTTGAGGGTATCACTCCCCCACTTAGGATTGAATTAAGGGGGGGTTACACCCCTTAATCCTCTATAAATAACAAAAAAACTCAACTGAGTTCAGGATCTCTTCTGAATCAAAAATTCCTGGAGATCGACTTTTGGCATCGCAATTGCACAAGGAGAGATCAACATCCATCCATTTCCACTTCTCAACTCATTTTCTATAAAGTTAATTTTTCCTCTTTTCGTATTTTGAACCAAACAAAATAAGAGCAAAAAAAACGCCGCTTTTTGAATTTCTATAAACTTTTCCTATAATTTTTTATAGAAATACAGGGAAATTAATTTTTGGATACTTTTACTTTTTAAAAAAAAATAAAAGTCATTTTTATGCTCGTATCCATAGAAAATAAAGCATATATAAATACTAGAAAAGAAAAAAAAACGTTAGCTAAAAAAAATTGGAAAAAATGTTTCAAGGCCCTAAAAAAAGATCCAGATGTGGCCCTGCCCCACCATCTTTTTCCCTTACTTTTTAACCCTTAAAATCCTAAAAAATGTGTTCAGCCCCCTTTTAACACTTTCTAATGAATACATTCCAAAACATTCCGAAAATACATCTTCCTTATCTTCTTCTTCTTCTCTGTGGTTTTCTCCTCGTCCCCCACTCCTCCTCTCAATCTCCTCCCCCTCGTCCCCTCCTCCTCCTCTCAATCTCCTCCCCCCCCTCCCCTCAATCTCCTCCCCTCCCTCAGCCTCCTCCTCTCAGCCTCCTCTCAATCTCCTCCCCCTCCTCTCAATCTCCTCTCAATTTCCTCCCCTCCTCTCAATTTCCTCCCCCCCTCTCAATCTCACCCCCTCCCCCTCCCTCTCCTAGTGGTGGTCCTCCACCGCCGTCCTCTACTTTGATCAGACCCTCTCCTATGTCACCCGCTCCTTCGCATCCCCCTCTCAATTGCCGGCCAACGCTCCACCACCGTCTCCTACTCAGGGCCACCCTCTACTTGTGACCTCGTTATTGTTGCATCAGGTAGAGGATTGAAAGAATTTATTTTGGAATGTTGTGGTTGGATTAAAGATACGAGTTTTGTTGGGAAAAGTGTGTTTGAGTGTATGATCAGAGGATTGAGCTTGGTGGGTATGGTTGAGGATGCAAAGAAGGTGCTTGATGAAATGAGTCACTTGGGGTTTAAGCCATCAGGGTTTGAGTATAGAGTGGTGATTCAATGGTATGGACGTTTGGGTCGTTTAAGGAGATGAGGAGGGTGATTAGGAGAATGGGCGATGCTGAAATTGGAATTGATACGATTTTTGCGGATTTGGTGCTCTCTTGTTATGGTGAATAATGAGGAGGCTTTGTCGGTTAAGGAATTGGCTGACACATCAGTCTTACTTGAGAAATTAGCGTAGTCTGATTCAGAAAGAAGATGTTAATTTTTATAATAGGACTGTTTGTACTCTTTATTCTTGTGTAGTTTCTCCAGAATTGATTGTAACGTGTCATGTTTCATTGTTCAGTTGATTATACTATGTGTTCTTGTCGTTTGGTTGTACTTAATTCAAATTTTGATGAAATGTATTATGTCTATTTAGTGATCAATTTTGGTATAATTTATCTTGATTGTATGTAAAATATATTGTGACTGTCATGTGAATATGTACAAGTTCATTCAAATAGAACTTAATATGCATAATCACTGAAGATTATATATAAATTATGTGTATCAAAACATGAATATTATGGTACATAATATGTACATAACCTTGAGGTTATTGTGTACATAATATATACAGATTATGTACATAATATATATATATATACATATTGTGTACCAAACAATAGTTATATGTTGATTTTTAACTGAACGTGTCAACTTTCCTCCTAGTATGTTAACTTTTCATACTGAATGTTAACTTTCGCTGCTTTATGTTAACTTTCATCATAATATGTTAACATTCACTATTATATGTTAACTTTCATCATAATATGTTAACATTCACTATTATATGTTAACTTTCACCATAATATGTTAACTTTCTTCAGAACATGTTAACTTTCAACTGAACATGTTAACGTTCATTATAATATATTAACTTGTCAGATGTATATGTTAACTTGTCAGATGTACATGTTAATTAATTCATCTATAACATCTTTGAGGACTTTTCTTGAAGGTCTGAAACAAATCTCAAATGGAGAGACAAGAGAAGGAAATTGCTATGATTAATCCACATTTTGAAGAACTTAATTTAAAAGTTACACTTGCTTTTCTTGCTTTTCCTTGCTTTTCTTGAAGGTCTGAAACAAATCTCAAATGGAGAGACTTTCCTTGCTTTTCCTCTTCATAAATTGATACCAAAGCAGGAGTGGTGTGTAATGATTAGAGAGACTTAAATAAATTGATACCAAAGCAGGAGTGGTGTGTAATGATTAGAGAGACTTAATTTAAAAGTTATTGTCTGCACTAAAAATGTGGCTTAAAGCCCTTTATTTTTTCACGATGTGCTTACTCAGAAGAACATGTTTTATTTCAACTGTACACGTTGACTTTCAAATTCTATAGACTTTAAAAGTGAACATGTTAACTGTCAACTGTATGTGTTAACTTTCATCTGTATATGTTAACTTTATTATGAACATGTTATATTTCAGCTCTCCACGCTAACTATCAGTTGAATATGTTAACTTTTATCATAATATGATGAAAGTTAACATGTTCAGCTGAGAGTTAACATGTTATAAAGAAAGTTTATAAATTATGGTGAAAGTTAACATGTAATAGTGAATGTTAACAAATTATGATGAAAGTTAACATGTTCAGCTAAAAATTAACATGTTCAGCTAAAAGTTAACACGTTACGAAGAAAGTTAACATATTATGGTGAAAGTTAACATGTTACGAAGAAAGTTAACATGTTCAACTGAAAAGTTAACATGTTATGAGGAGAGTTAACATGTTATGAGATTTAATAGTGTATCGTAACTTGAAGATTATGTACATAATTTGTATATATTATGTACACAATAACCATAGGATTATGTACATATTATGTACCATAATATTCATGTTTTGATACACATAATTTATATATAATCTTCAGTTTATCATGCACATTAAGTTTTATTTGAATGAACTTGTACATATTCACATGACAGCCAAAATGCATTTCACAAACAATCGCAATAACCAAAATTGATCACTAAATAGACAGAATATATTTCATTAATTTTTTATCTAAGTACAACCAAACCACAAGAACACATAGTATTATCAACTGAATAATAAAACATGATATGTTACAAGCAATTCTGAAGAAACTACACAAGTATAAAGAGTACACATAGTATAACCAACTGAACAATGAAACATGACACGTTACAATCAATTCTTGAGAAACTACACAAGAATAAAGAGTACAATCAATCCCATTATAAAATTTAACATCTACTTCATCTTTTCTTCTGTAAGCTCACTCATCAAATTCATTTCTCCTCCTCATTTTCACAACCTCATCCAAGCAATAACAAGCTTCATGTTTTTATTTCTTCAACTTAAATTATTGTTCTTCTCTCATAAGTGGAAATAATTTAGTTTCCACACTATACACGGGGTTGTCAAACCACTCCCGAAATCTACAACCATCATTCTGAAATTATTCACAAAAACAAAATCAAAATCAAGTAAAATCATGAATCATAAATCACAACTACTTGAGCAAAAATAATAATAAATTCAAGATTACTTACATGAGGATTTCAAAGAAAAAGTTAGATACTGCATCACCAGAATAGTTAGAGGTAAAAAATCTCATTAGTATGGGCTAACAGAATAGTTAGATACTGCATCACCAGAAATAAACCCTTCAAAGCAAAAGCCATAGCCATTGATCCAAGGTAAAATTTACCAACACTACCAATGCCAAACAACTAAAATACAAATAAACCAAACATAAAGATATATACTCAAACAACAAACTTTTTTTTATTAGCTTCTTATTAATATAAGTTTTTTTTCCCAAAGAACTCATACTAATGGGTGTTCTGTCCATTTTCAACACCAAGGCTATACAAAACACCGACATATTTCTCAGTGTTTCCATTGAAGAAACTCTCCTTCAGCTTCCTAAATGTGCAAGAAGTCAGCAAGCTATCACTCCCGGCTTGGTGGCAAATCCCCACCCTCTCCACATCAAGCAACTCGGCAAGCTTATTAAGTCCTCCATGCAAACTGTTACAGAACGTCATCAAATGTTTTATATCATAAATCGACGGGAAATAAACCTTGATCAGCGTAAAGAACCCAGCTTGCGAATCCGACGGACTCTGGCAAGTTAGAATCTTGAGCAAATACTCAAAGTCATACCCACTGTGGAAAGTCACCCATTGATGCGGCATAATTATGTACCAAAATTACAAGTGCACAATTTATCAAGTTATAGTATAAAAATATCGATCCCACGAGGAAGGTGATTTTAAGAGATTATTAGAAATGATTCTTATGTTTTGTGCATGACAATTAGGAATAAAGAATAAGTGTGATTGTGATGAGTGGTTGTTTTGATTTATGTGCAAGAGATAATAAATTGAATTTTAGAGGAAAGAAGGAAGAATTAAAGAATAAATGAAATCACAAGGCTGTTGGAACACGTGAGTGTGGAGGCCAGCGGTTCGTTTCCGCGTGAAGAGATTATTTCGGTGTGGGGACCACAAAATGTGTGAAAAAGCAAGGACACGTGAAAAAGATCTGGTTCTCTTGGATACCGCGTGAAGAGCCTAAGAGACCAGCGGATTTTTTTTTGGCTGGTCCACTCGAAAACACAGCAGATGTCTATAAAAGCCTAGTTTCTAGGGTTTTTGGAAGGCGTGCCAAGTTGAGGGGTTCTTTTGGCGGCAACAAAAGAAAAAGGCAAAGCTTGGAGGCGTGCAAGGGCTTGGTGAAAAGTGCAGAGGGCTTGGAGGCGCGTGCAAGAGTAGGCAGAGGGGAGAAAAACAAGTGCAGGCGGCTGATTGGGGCGTGTGAAGGAGTGCAGCAGTCAGCAATTTTCTTCCTTTTGGCGGCTACAGTGCAGGTGCTGTCTCGGGTTTTGTGAAGAGAGAAAGAGTATTTGGAGGCTGACCTTTTCTTGTGAAAAAAAGCAAGGAGCCTATTTGAGGGTTGAGATTGTGAGAGTTGTAAACCCATTATATTCTTTTTCTCTATAATAGTAGATCCCCCCTCCTTGCCCCGTGGACGTAGGCAGTTTGCCGAACCACGTAAAAATTGATTGTTTGAGTTTGTGGCCATTGTAATAGTTTTTAGGATCCCTCGACAGGTCAGTCCTAGAACTGATGAGAGGAAGAGCCGATATCTCACTTGGTTGAGATATCCGCTTCAGATTCTTGTCTCCTTGGTGAGACGGGAATTATTATCGATCTTTCTTTCTTATTGTGCACCAGAAACTCTGCCGAAATTTCCGCTGCGCACAACAAACATTTGCTCCAAATCTCATTAAATGAGCATAACTGCTATCATTCTTCTGATTGAAATAATTTCTGATGTTCGCCACATTTTTTTTAAATGAGAACTCTCAGCAGAATTTGGAGGATACATTGGAGTTAGATGGCAAGCCAGATGAGATTGAAGAGAAGGTTTGGAAGAAGATGAATCGAACGGCGTGTGGTGTGATTAGGTCTTGTTTGACTCAAGATCTAAAATATGATGTGATGAATGAGACTTCTGCGAAGAAGATTTGGGAGATTCTCGAAAGCAAGTATTTGACCAAGAGTGTGGAAAATCGCTTGCATTTGAAGAGGAGACTTTATCGTTTCCAGTTGAAGAAGGGAACCTCCATTAGAGATCACATGAACCACTACACAAAGCTTCTTGCGGATTTGGCGAATGTGGATGTTAAGATTGAAGATGAGGACAAGGCGTTGTTGCTATTGAGTTCCTTGCCTGACGAGGAATATGAGACCTTCGTCCTTACTCTTATTAATGGGAAGGCAACCCTTTCGTATAGTGAGGTCACCGCTGCACTTGTGAATTATCAGCTTCGAAAGAAGGATAAGGAGGCTTCGGTTGAGCCGGTAGCGGAGGCGTTGGTCGCAAGAGGGAAGGGTCCAAACCGAAAGAATTGGAAGTCACAGTCTAGAGTAGGGCATCCTACAATTGGAAAAGATCAGTGTGCTTGGTGCAAGGAGACTGGTCATTGGAAGAAAGACTGCCCAAAGCTCGACGAATGGATGAAGAATAAGCAGAAGGGAAAAGGGAAGCAACCATCATCAGAAGCAAACACATATCGGATGGTAATAATTCTGACTCTTCTATTTATTCGTTTTCTATCAGTCCTACAGATAGCTATTCGGAGGAATCTGAATGGATGTTGGATAGTGGTGCGACCTATCATGTGTGCCCTAGAAGGGAATGGTTCTCAAGTTTTGAGAAGCTGGTGGATAGTGGTGTGATTCCTCGCATAGATTGAAAGAGGGTGCAAAGACCTGCAGTTTGAAGTCCAGTGAACATGTTGATGTGAGCAAGAAGACCGAGGTGAAGTGTGGCACCTCTATTCACCGTGCTAAGGGTCGTTCTGGAGGAGTTCACGTGGATGTTTGGGGGCCTTCCAAGGGGGCATCATTGGGAGGTAATAGGCGTTTGGTTTCCTTTGTTGGTGGCTGTTCTAGGCGTGTTTGGGTTGCAACCAAATCCCCTTTGGAGAAAGTCCTAGTAGTATCCAACATATTGAAGAAGTGTGTAAGAGACAGAAAGGTGAAGGTACTCCATTCTGGTGGGAGGTACAAGATGGACCTATTTCTGTATTGGAGCCGAGCTCACGGCATTTCGAGACACTTCGTTGGAAAGGAAATCTTGGGGCAACTAAATAGGGTGACAAATTTGGCGAACCGTGCCTTGCTGGAGGAGGATCAGTGTTTGTGATCGAGCAATGGTTTGCAGAAGAGTTTCTGGACAGAGGCTTCGACATATTTGGGTCATCCTGGGGGCCTTCCAAGGGGGCATCATTGGGAGGTAATAGGCGTTTGGTTTCCTTTGTTGGTGGCTGTTCTAAGCGTGTTTGGGTTGCAACCAAATCCCCTTTGGAGAAAGTCCTAGTAGTATCCAACATATTGAAGAAGTGTGTAAGAGACAGAAAGGTGAAGGTACTCCATTCTGGTGGGAGGTACAAGATGGACCTATTTCTGTATTGGAGCCGAGCTCACGGCATTTCGAGACACTTCGTTGGAAAGGAAATCTTGGGGCAACTAAATAGGGTGACAAATTTGGCGAACCGTGCCTTGCTGGAGGAGGATCAGTGTTTGTGATCGAGCAATGGTTTGCAGAAGAGTTTCTGGACAGAGGCTTCGACATATTTGGGTCATCCTATTAAAGAGTTGTCAATTGCTATGATTGGAGGTAAAACTCCATTAGAAGATAGGTCTGGTAGTGTCACTTTGGTTGAGGCTTCGATGAGGAAGCCAATTGACTCTCAGCAGGTGGAGAGTTTTGGACAGACCTTAGAGGTATCACAGCGGGTGGAGAGTGATGCTACTCCACATTGGGTGAAGATTACTCCAGATCATACTGTATTATTTGGAATTCCAGCTGAGGTGACACAGCGTGGGAGTCATTTGGATTCGGATGCGGATGATGAGTTGGATTTTGATTTGAGTGCAGCTGATAGATACAGTTTGGATATGACCATTGGTTCACCTCAGGTGGAGGTGTTTGAGGCCATTGGAGGTGCTATCAGTCGTAGACTTGATTGTGATGTTGGAGAAGGGTTGCGAACTCTTCTAGTGGATTGAGGCCTTTGGAGGCCATTTGGGTGAACTATGTTCGGCTTGATTCCGAACTCTTCTAGTGGATTGAGGCCTTTGGAGGCCATTTGGGTGAACTATGTTCGGCTTGATTCCTTGGGCAAGAGGATACGTAGGCAGTCTTATGATGCAGCCGGGTTGGATTTTTTGATGGGGGTGAGATCGATTTGGTGAGTTGATACTGACATTTGGAGAGTGTTTACATTCTCATTTGGGTTCTCGACTTGTTATGGATTGAGTCTGTTGTCGTGAATTGTTTCACGGTGTACTGGACACAACAAGTGAGGCATTTGGTTTGGTTGGTGTCGGCTCAGTTTTGAGAAAACTTCACCGAGGTGGAGAATTATTGGAACACGTGAGTGTGGAGGCCAGCGGTTCGTTTCCGCGTGAAGAGATTATTTCGGTGTGGGGACCACAAAATGTGTGAAAAAGCAAGGACACGTGAAAAAGATCCGGTTCTCTTGGATTCCGCGTGAAGAGCCTAAGAGACCAGCGGATTTTTTTTTGGCTGGTCCACCCGAAAACACAGCAGATGTCTATAAAAGCCTAGTTTCTAGGGTTTTTGGAAGGCGTGCCAAGTTGAGGGGTTCTTTTGGCGGCAGCAAAAGAAAAAGGCAAAGCTTGGAGGCGTGCAAGGGCTTGGTGAAAAGTGCAGAGGGCTTGGAGGCGCGTGCAAGAGTAGGCAGAGGGGAGAAAAACAAGTGCAGGCGGCTGATTGGGGCGTGTGAAGGAGTGCAGCAGTCAGCAATGGCGGCTTGGGTTTCGTGCAGGAATTGAAGGAGAAAAACAAAGGCTGCAGAGAGCAGGTGCGCAGCACAGGAGAAAGAAGAAAAAGTCAGCGGCTTTTGAGAGAGGAAGAAAGAGATTAGATTGAGGGTTTAATTGTGAGAGTTGTAAACCTATTTGTATTCTTTTTCTTTCTAGTAGATCCCCCCCCCCTCCTTACCCCGTGGACGTAGGCAGTTTGCCGAACCACGTAAAATTGATTGTTTGAGTTTGTGGCCATTGTAATAGTTTTTAGGATCCCTCGACAGGTCAGTCCTAGAACTGATGAGAGGAAGAGCCGATATCTCACTTGGTTGAGATATCCGCTTCAGATTCTTGTCTCCTTAGTGAGACGGGAATTCTTATTTTGATCTTTCTCTCTTATTGTGCACCAGAAACTCTGCCGAAATTTTCACTGCGCACAACAAAGGCAAGAAAGATGAATGAATAAAATCAAGAAATAAAACAAGAATGAAAAGAAAATTTAAGAAAGTTAAGATGGAGGATTCAAAAGAGGTAAGAAATCTAGAATATAATCCACTAACTAATTTCAATTACAAAATACAAACTATTCTCTTTTTATCATATTTCAACTTAGATTTATTAAGCATAGATTATCAAACCATTTAAGGAAAGTGTAACCTATCAAATTATCATCTAAGCTAAAATTACTATTCATGATAAGAACAACAACATGATAATAATCCTAGAATTCATAAGCATAACCTATCAAACCATTTAAGATAAGCATAGATTATCAAATTCTTCTTCTACCGATTAGTTCTCTAGTTGATTATCCTAAACATGAACATTTTAAGTACAAGAGAATAATTCATACAATATAAAAGAAATTAGACTAGTTTCATACAATTCTAAGATTCCTACAAGAATTAAATTCACATCTTAAGAAATAAAAACAAGAAAAAGAAGACTAATTACAAAATTAAAAAGAAAAGAAAAATCTAAACTATGAACAAGAAATAAATCTAATTACAAAGAAAATAAAAATCTAAACTACAAAATAAATTGCAGAAATTAAATGCAAGAAAAATAAATCTACTCTACAAATTAAAGTGCAAAAAGAAAATAAAAAAGACAAGAAAGACCCCTAACCCCTCACTCTCTACCCCTATTTATAATAATCTTCAATGAATATGAGCCATTGGATTTGTCTTGAGCCCCAAGCAACAATCTCCACCTTTGATTTATTTGATTTTCAAAAGAAAATAAAAATCCAAATCTTGAGCATCCCATGATTCTTTTGATTTTTTTAAAATCAAATGGTAGAACAATGACCGGCCCAATGAGATCTTCATTTGATTTTTAGCAAGTCCTTGGCCCATCCACTTCATTTGATTTTCAATTGATTTTCGGCCCATCCATGTGAATCTGCAGCAAGCCTCCAATGTTTGGTTTTCAAAACAATTCCAAGACCGGCCCATCTTTGTTAAAAGCCCAAAATCCGGTCTTCATTTAACAATGCAGCAGCTCCGTGATTTTTTTCTTTTTTTTTTTTTTGAGAAAAATCCAAGCAAGTCCGGTCTCCTTTGCATTAAATCCCATGTCTGCAGCATTCATTCGGCCCATTCAAGCTTCATTTGATTTTCTTTTGAAAATCAAAATCCATTTCTTTGGCCCTTGAGAGAAAAATCAGCAGCACAATTCATTTCAAGCAAATCATGTCCGGTTTTGTTTGTCCAGCCCACTTATGTTTGCAGCACACAAGCAAATCCGGTTTTGTACTCTTTGCATAAAAGTCAATTTCATTCCACTCTTTGCATCCAAGTCTATTCCATTGTTTTTCTTGGTGTATTTATTTTTCTTGATGGGCTTTGGCTTCAAAAATGCTACAAAAAAGAGAAGAGAGATTTTTGAGGGGTTTTTACATTTAATAATATTTATTTATATTTTCATTCAATTATGTGCAAACTAATCTAACAACAATTATTAATGGTATATTTATTCATGTAAAATAGATAACGATGATATAAAATTGTAATAAAATGTGATTATCACTCATTGAATCGAATCGTTTAGCACGACCCCCCGACGGCATGAAAAACTCTGGCGATCGATTTCCTCCCTCCTCTCAAGCTACATGGTCTCTCCCCCCAGTCAGCCCCTGGCCCCGCTTCCCAACCCCCAACAAGACCGTTGGCCTCATCCGCATCCAACCCGACCCGCTAACCTCCCTCTCCATTTTCGACCACGCTCGCCTCATCCGCATCGAAGCTCCGCTACGGCGAGCAACTCTTCATCACCCTGATCAAAGCCTACGCCCTCGCATCCAAGCCCACCTCATCTCGCAAGACGTTTACCGACAGTGGCAAGAAGAGGAGCTGCCTCCTCACACGTTCACCGACGGTGACGGCTTCTTCTCGTCGCCGCCTCCGCCCAATTTCGCTGAGGTTTGAGCCTGAGAAGAGAGGAAAGAGAGAGAGGGGGGGCTGGTAGTTTTTGGGTAATGAGGTTAAGGGTAATTTTGGAATTTGTAAAATTTTTTCTCACTGTGGTGTGTTGGAAAGGTAAACAGGGGTTGAAACACAAGTATTTTATGTATTGGGGGCTTTGTCACCCAAAAAATAATACAGGGGGCCTAGTCATAACAGATTTTTTATTTTGGGGCCTTAAAACATTTTTCCCAAAAAAATTTGTGTCGAATTTAATTTAGGAGTACATGTATATGATTAGAAAAAAAATTCATAGAAACAAATAAATTCAGATATATTAAAAATCAGAATCCTAGACTAAACTAATGATGCGGGTTCAGTTCCCACTGCTCACCCTGTATTTTTTAATTTTATATGTAAAACTTACCCGTACTTGCCCGAACAAAATACTTGTATATAAAAAGAGGATAATTAGTAAAAAAAGAAAGAAAGGTGGGGGTACATCCCATCCCAACCCGCATCGCCGTCGTTCCTCTTAATATTGCAGGGCCCACCCACCACAGCAGTCGGAGTTTGTAAGTCGTCTTCTTCTTATTACTCCTTAATTGTTTACCCGACGTTAATTCAATATTCGTTCTAAAATGGATAAAACCCTAATTCCTCTCTCTCTCTCTGTCTCCCCCTCCCTCCTTCCTCTTCTTTATTTTTAACGTTTCCCTTGGTTTCCTCTCATCATTCGAGCGCCGCCGATGGCATCTACTCATCATCATCAAGTAGTCGTCGAAGAACAAGGGGAAGGAGTTCCGGATCGAATAGGTACGCTCCTACGCCTTCCATCATCTAACAAACTTCTTCTTCTGATCTTCTTCTTATGAAATATATAAAATTAGAACAAATTATTGTAAACAGTTGTTCCTCTCCTTTTCTTTCTGTGCCTTCCGCTTTCTTTCAGTTTCAGTTTCTCCTTCCCTTTTATTATTAGTTATTAATTTCTCTTCTTCTTTAATTATAAATAAATAACTCCTGTTTCGTTCAATCCATCCCCTCCCCCCAATTCGATTCCCTTTTATCCATTTGTTTTCTTCTATTTCCTCTTCACTAAAACTTCCTCGTCGTCTTCTTCGGTTACTCGACTCTCCTTCAAGGAGCGTTTCTATCGATACCCCCTCCCTCCCTCCCTCCCTCCTAAATAAATAAAATGAAGCGGTTTTTGAAAGAATAATTTTTAGGAAGAAATCAGGTCGGTTAGCGTTTCTCCGCCTCGTCTCAGGATTCGAGATCTGCTGCGATCAAGGTTTTGCTTCCATCCGTCTTCCTTCTCTGTATTTTTCTCCTTCTTCTTCTTCTTCTTCTTCTTTTTTGGCTCTTCTTCTCCTCAGCTCTCCTCTTCAATCTTTTCATAATCAAATTTAATAATAATAATAATAATATAGAATAATTTGCGACTTGCCAAATATATGGTTGGACTTATCCGTGGTCTCGAGACCATCCGTTCCCTCGTCTATATGATACCTTCATGGCACTTGGATTCTTTTTCTTTCTAGTAAAAGTTCAACAACCTTTGCGCTAGACTTCTGTTTCTATTCCCAAACAAGAGTCTTAACCCTGATGCATGAGCGCCTAGTCCAGTTTATCGGTGTCAGAGGCTTACTGAAGGAATCTTTTTGAGGTTCATTATATATAAATATTAAAGAGTTATCCGACCATTGGAAAACAACTTTTGTTCTGTAGATTCCGACCTTACGGTTGTATCCTATACATTATAGTCTATGACTATTGTTTTTCCTTATTAAATTAAAATGGTTGGCATCTCATCAGATAAACCTTCACGAGATTTTTAAAATCCCGTGAAGCTTTTAAACTTTTGCAACTTCATTAGCGTGGTTAATCAGGCACTAAACTTCACGGGATTTTAAAATCCCGTGAAGCTTTTAAACTTTTGCAGCTTCATTAGCGTGGTTAATCAGGCACTAAACTTCACGGCTCATGAAGGTTTCGAACTTTATTTGCCATTATCGACTAAGTTTCAGCCACCTGGCTGAAACTAGGTCGAAAATGGCAAATAAATTTCAAATGGGTCGTTTTTTAAAAAATAAATTCCTAAAGGGGTCTATTTTGAAAATTTGTCCTATTTCTAATTGCCAATGTTTCTATGGCTATTTAGTAAAGCCACAAGCAACAGGTCCTTCTCTTGCAAATTGGTTTTTGTTGAAGAACACAATTATATATCTAATGATAATGATTATAGGTTCAGAATCAAGCCGGTCAATCAATTATGTTGGAGGTGGTCCTAAGAGATATTGTTACATTTAAGAGAACTGTTCCATTACTTATACAATAAATGCATTTGGTTTATGTACTTGCATATTTGTTTGTTTAGACCAAATGGAGCTGTTGAACGCATCGCCAGTAGGTGCGAAAGAAAAACCAGCCAGTTCAGAGAACTTGATCGAGCAGGTATCTGCATTTTAGGCTGCCATACTTTTCCATATATCTGGTATCAAAAGTATACTAGGAGATCCTGAACACATTACTTGCCTGACAGACACTTTCTGTTAAAGATGAGAAATTGGTTCCCGATAATGTTTCACAAGATGCAAACAATGTGGATGCGTCAAGGGATACTTCATCTCAGCTGGGACCTTTGGATGGCAGTAGAGACTGCAGTGATATTAATCAAACCGTTGTCTCTGCACCTCAAGCACAGTCTGCCTTAAGTGGAGGTTAGTTTGTATTTTACTTCTTCGGGACCTGCTCGTTTATATTAATTAAATCACTGAAGATATGGTTCTATGCCTAGCATGTTGATGTTTTCTCATTAGTGTTTGTCTATTTTTGTATAAAGAATCTGCATTAATATTAATTACACAATAGGTAGACATATTTCACTTGTATAAATGAAGTGCATATGAAATGCAAAGTACAGGAAATAATTGTAGGCATCCATGGGAGGAAGCTTTTAGTGATGTTATCCTTTATGAGCTCACCTTACTATTTGGTTAATCTATATCCTTGTATTTTATTTCCTAACCAATCTTCAACCAGTTGTTTCCCATGCAGATTCCTAATTTCTCACCCTTTTTCATCTTTCTTGTAATAAGTTGCTTTGAAGCCCTTGATTTAAGGCTAAATCACCATAAACTTTTAGCACTTTTGTAAACTACCAAGAACTTGCTTTATTATGCTTAACTACCACAATCTTTGCTGGACGCTACAGAGTCCCTGATGGCAAGATTTGTATTTGCAACTTGTTGACCTTTTAATCACGTTGTATAATATTATAGGCCCTTTCCAAAATAAATGAAGGTAAATAGGCCATGTTTCGATTGGGTACTATTTTGAGTTAATAAGCCTTTATCCTCTAAAATGAAAAAGTGGTGTATTTGGTTCAAAATTTTGGAAGGAATTAACCCGTACTAATTAATCCTTTAAAAAGAAATGGTCTACAGCTTCCAAACTAAATAAAGGAAAAGATTTTTTTTTTTTGTGGGGGGGGGGGGGGGG
>NC_033798.1:131288963-131318567 GCF_001876935.1 Asparagus officinalis | reverse complement strand
TGTGTGTTGTTATATAATTGGGATTAGACTCAGGACACCCTTGCCCCTTAATCTCCCTATATATACATAGGATTTTCCTCTCTAATTATTTCTCTCCGCTTTTCTCACTATCATCTGCACAATTAAAAAAACTAAAAAAGAAAATCAGAACACCACAACCCACGGGAAATCACTCAAAAAACACAAGCATCCTATAATAATGTCAAATGGGAATACATAATACCACAACCTTAACAAAAAACACTACGAAAAGTCGAAAGCATAAGCATCCCTATGACAATGCCAATTGAGTTCTTTTTTAACCTTCGATTAGTTGAATTCATCTTTTATAATAGTGTTTGGATTTTTGGAAATGTAAATGGAATTCAAATTTTATGGTAGCGTGCGCTTCTTAGGCAGAGTTCGTTGTTTTATGATAATGTTGGCTTTTCTTAGGCAATGTAAGCAGAGTTCACTTTTTTATGATAATTATGTTAAGATTTCTTAGACAATGTTAGTGAAGTTCAATTTTTATAATAATGTTGGCGAAAATTATTGTACCTGAGTGGTGATAATGATTGGTATGAATGACATTTATATATCCCTTTAGTTTTCATATTCGTGTTAGAACTTTGTGGACACAGTGGACATTTAATGTTATGTTCTAATCCTATACCCTTTACAATAACAAATTTTTAAACATGACATAGGTATTAGAGATAGTGATAACAATTTAAACCAAACATATTATTAAAAATTTAACTCATTATAGTCTGTTGGATTATTATACCCGAGGATTATAATAGTTAAATTAGTCTCAGGATAAAACAAGTTCTCCATCCAAACACGGTCATAGGTGTGATGGTGTATTTAGTAAGATGATTTTTTTCCAGTTTCTGGGAAATAAATATCTTATAAATTTTTTGGTTATTTTTTATACTTAATTAGGGTGTGATGTAAAAAAAGGTAAACCATCAATCAGAAGATTTTAGTATTTACTAGAAGCTTTTTTATTTGAGTAAGAAAAATACTTTTTGAACCCAAAATTTGGGATAGGTCCATGGGACCAGTGACGTGTCAAGTTTTTTCAAAAGTGTATTTTTTTTTTCTCTTGCAAAGCTGGATAAATAAGAAAGGCAATTGGGGTTAGTTTCGGAATTTGTTTGAAGTTCTTTCTTCTCCTTTGTTCTGTATTTTGTCATCTCCATTCTTTTTTCCCCAACCTCTCATCTTCGGCTTTCTTCTAATTCATTTTCATTCATTTGTTTCTAAATGGAGAACAAATGAACGAGTGAAAGTTTATTTTTATTTTCTACATGATTCTAATTAATAGGGTCCAATTGGGACTATGCATAATCTAAATTGAGTTTTTTGATTGGATGCAATGGTCATTGGAATGGGTTTAATTAAATTCATTCAACTTGAGAAACCGATTGTCTTGCTTCTAATAGAAGAAGATGGAACTTTCATCAGCAGTGAAATTTGGTGAAACTAGAAGAGATAAGGTCTATTGACGGCATGATCTATGTAGGTAATAGAAAGCTAAAAGCTTCATTGTCAATGAGGGAGGACACGAGGGCATCAATGTTGACGAAGGTGATGGAGATGTATGGGAGTTTGGTCGGAAGCATTGGGGGTTTCATTTGCTAAATTGCAAGCTGGAGATCTAATGAGATTGTCTCTGATAAAAATATCTTTCATCTTCTATTAATTACGATTAACTGTAACTAGCTGTAATTCCACATTGGTAATGTCATGTCAACTATCCGATAAAATTGTCCCATTTTCGGGTCCTTCTAGAAGCACTCTTTGAATAATATTTGAAGAAATCTTAAATTCTAGCTAAGATTTTCTTAGAATTTAATTTTTGGATTTTAAGTAGTTATGAGATTTTATTTTATTACATATTTTATTTAGTTTTCTTTTGTTAGGATTTTATTTTTGTTTTGCTTCCTTTTATTAGGATTTGGTTAAAGTTTGATTTAGTTTCCAAATTTAGTTTTTCTCTTTTATGAATAAAATTGTTAGCACCTATGAGGAATAGACTATTGATTTGTGAAAGGATGCGGCATGTGAATTGCTAAGGTTTGGCATGTGAAATTTTGGGATTGTGAAACCCTTTGGTGTGAAGCCTAGTTAGTTATCTAAACCCTATTCTTTCAAATCCTAGCCCTCCATTTAAAAGACTATTTTAATCTCAACCTTCCCTTCACAAAAAAAAAGAAAAAATATTTCTCTAAACACATTCCTCTTAAATTTCCCAAGAAATTCTTAATAGGGTAGTGTTTATGGAACCAAAATTCAAAGTCAATTCCGAACAAGAAACAACATCATGATTTGAGTTTGCCAGAAGAAGTAAACAAATTAAAAGATAGACTCAGAGCCCGACCTTGAGTGAGAGACACAACTTGAGTCGGAGCAACTAGAGCAGAAAATTGATTAAAAGCCTGAACTTGAACTCAAAATTGAATGAGAACAAGAACATAATCTCAAGCCGAAAATAGAGTCGAATGTAGATTTAAGAGCTGAGCGCAATTTCAGTTCATAGCCCAAAATGGTGTCAAACCTAGAATGCGAACATCACATCGGTATGCAATGCAAACGCTCGGTTCAAGACTAATCATATTATTGAGTTTGTTATTTCAATGTTTCTACAATCAATTCAATATCTGGTTTTGCAGCTCATATTGAATATCCTGCAATCCATGATGGGACATTCCACTAGTCAAATGAATCATCATACTATATAATTACAAAACTTGATGCCTACTTTTCTCTAACAAGGAGCGATTTGATGCAAGATGATCATGGACTGTCAATCTGAAGATTTTAGGATTTACTAGAATATTTTTTATTTTAGTAATATTTGATGAAATCTTTAATTTTTGGTAAGATTTTCTGAGGATTTGATTTTAGGATTTTAAGTATCTCTAAGGGTTTTTTTGTTAGAGATTTTATTTAGTTTTCTTTTGTTAGGAATTTTTTAATATATTAGGATTTAGTGAGGATTTGATTTAGTTTCCAGATTTTATTTTTCTCTTCTATGAATAAAATTATAATCTTTATCAGAAATAGACTATTGATTAATGAAAGAAAAGTTCCTGAGATATCACATGTGAGTTGCTAATTTTGACATGTGAAGTGTTAGGATGCAAAGTCATTGCGTGTAAATACCTTAACTGTGATGCCTAGTTAGTTACTTAGTTATGTAAATCCTCTTCTTCCAAATCTTAACCCTCCATCCAAAGGGCTATTAGAATTGTAATCCTCCCATCAAAGATACCGTTCATGAAAGAACAATAACCAAAGTTATTGTTAAACAAATGAACAATAATTGAAGTGACTATCACAAATGAGTAAATGAAGTTAATAACTATGGTACTGCTCAGGCTCTCTCTTCCTTTTCCATTTCTGATGTCTCCGATCTCCGACTCCATTGAGTGAAACCTTTCTTGTGCGCCAGAGAGATCACTTTCTTCAAAAAAAGTTGGATCTCATCCCCTCAAGTCGTCGATGATTCGTATGCTCGGGCAAAGCTTCGAGGAGGCTGTCCGGTATCCATCGAAGTTTGTATAGCTCCAGATCATATCCGAACACAACTCTGGATAGTTAACCAAAGCTTAACAATCTAGAAGCTCCTTTTTAAATCCTGATCCAATTCGATTAGCCGCCAAAGTCCGCAATTTTAAGATCCTCATACTTTTCAATTGGATCTAGATAGGTATGGAAGACTCACAGTCGGAAGCCGCCTCCTTTTCGATTGGAGCGCAACCTATGTTCTGCATCACCCATGAACAATACCCGAATTAATGTTTCTTGGGAAATTTGACAATAAGGTAACTTGAGGATTAGGTTTTATTTGAAGGGAAGATTGACTTTAAATTAGTTTTTGGATGGAGGGCTAGGATTTAAAAGAAGAGGGTTAAAATAACTTACTAGGCTTCGCATCTCGAGACTTCACTGTCAAAACTAAGCAATGGACATGCCATGTCCAAGGAAATTTCATTTCATTAATCAATAGCCTTTTCCTCATGAACGATTATAATTTTATTTATAGAAGAGAAAAACTAAATGTGGAAACTAAATCAAATCCTAACCAAAGCATAATAAAATGAAACAAAATAAAATAAAATCATAACAAATGGAAACTTAATAAAACTCTCTAACAAATAAAATCTCAGAGATACTTGAAATCTTAAAATCAAATCCTATGAAAATTTTAGCTTAAATTAAAGATTTCATCAAACATAACTAAAATAAAAAAGATTCTAGCAAATCCTAAAAATTTTTGATCTATGGTCTATGATCATTGTGCACCAAGGTGCTATGTTGCGAGTGCTATGTAACACCTTATTTCGCAATATGTAATGTAGCAAACCTTAAATGTGACATAGCATTTTGAAATAGCATAGATGTAACTCTACATTATTATCCTTTTACAATATAGCATGTAACATTCCTATTTCAGTATAACATGCATTTTTAATATATCGTAGGCAATTTCAATAAATTTGTATTAGAGGCTTGCAAGTATTTTCCTTGTTTCTAATGTTTAGGTCTTGAAGTGCACAAGTATTTGCTTTTGGATTGTTTGTTGAACCTTGATGGCTTTATTGCGTGATTGGTATTTAACGATATCATTATGCTTGTGATTGTGAACTTGTGATTTGAAGAATGAAGTGCACTTGAAGCTGTGAACCAGATATGTGAATTTGTGATGATATCTTTCAACATTTTATCATCTTGTTTGTAAATTAGTATATCTTGTAATAGATTTTTCTGAAATCATGGTCCTACTGGTATGTATTTCTTATATATATATATTATATATATATATATATATATATATTAATATTATATATATATATATATATATATATATATATATTATATTATAATAGATAGAGAGCAGAGAGAGACGAAGAGGTAGAGATGGGAGGACCTTGGTACCAAAGTTACTTCAGCAACTTGGTAGTGATGTGGTGCTAATTTGGCCCTCGTACATCACACCTCGAAGATTACGAGTCTCAACCACTTTTCACGCACAGCTCCAATGTAGATGTAGCGAACGGATTACGCGCCCACATCACCTACCAAGTTGCTTGGACAGCATACTTGGTACCACAAGTTTTTTCATATTTTCATCAATGTATGATATATATATATATACTATATATATATATATATATATATATTATATATATATATATATATATATAATATTATATATATAATATATATATATATATATATATAATATATATATATATATATATATATTAATATATATATATTATAAAGCTATCGAGAAAGCCGAGTGTTATGTTATATGCTCTCATTCTTTTCAGCATCGCTGCTGATTGTTAAGTTATGGGTGTTTTGATCTAATGGAGTCATTTCGCAAATGTGACATCTTTTCAAATAGTAGTAGAGATTGTATTTTCACTGGAAAACAAATGCAATGTTTCAGATATATCAGATCATAGAGCAAGTGTAGTGGCATTCTTTGGCGAAGTCGATGCCAGTTCATAGTGAGAAATAACCTGAAACTGTTGAGGTTATACTGCCTCCAGGAGGACCTTTTGCTGCTAATTTGTTGTCCTTTTTGATTTTGGTTATCCTTGTTCTTTGTGTAGTTAACACCTTAATGTCTTCTATTTCTGAATTTTGAATGTAATATGTAAGTTTTAAACTTGCTTTCTTTCTTTCTGTTTTTTTTTTAAAAAAATTGCAGGATATGAGAATGCTACTGGTGAATGGGAGGATTATTCTCGTTATATCAATGTTGAAAGCATTGAAGCTGGCTCTACAGTAAGTATTACTCCATCTATTCTCTTTTTTATAACCTTTTTTTTAATTTATGTGTTAGGAAATGTTTTTGTTCATATGAAGGGTGTTTACAATGAGAATCCCTCTGTGATGTTCCACACTGGTTATGGATACAGTCCTCAGTTACCACCTTATGGACCATATTCTCCAGTGACAACTCCTCTTCCTTCTGGCAGCAGAGATAACCAGCTTTACTCTCAGCAATTCCCATTCCCTGGCCCTTATTACCAGCAAACACCTCCTCCTAGCATGTCCTATCTTACGTCGGCAACTCCAATGTCACAACCTGATGTGACTATGCCAGTTGAGCAAGGTGCATTTCTTGGTGATAGTTCAAATTCCCATGGCATGCTGTTTGGGCCAGGACCAGACTATTCTCTTCCATATAGTCCTTTTGGCACGGAAAATTTTGGTGGGAGTTCTGGTAACCCTGCTTTATATGATTTGCGACAAGGGTTTGATGGTTTTGGAAATAATGGGTTTTGGTCAGATTGGTTGAATTCTCCAGATGGGGCAGGATCCTTGAATCCAATGCCTTCGCCAGCAGCTTCGCCACAACCTGTTGGTGGATTTCGATCATTTGGACAGGGCATTGGACCTTTATCTTCTGGGATGGTATAGCTTCTTATCTGCAATCCTTATGTAACTAATACAACCTAAAGTAATAACCATCCAAGATGTTAGTATGTTTGTATTCACTTCTTATTCTGTCCATGATTTACATTAGGCTAGGTATATGTGCTTGCTGAAATGGTCACCCAGCGTAATTGAAACTTCTCATGCAATTAGCTAAACCGATGAAAATGTCTGCTGCAACTGATGAAAATGTCTGCTGCTTCATTTCTTGTATGAGCCATTTCTTTGATATTTATAGACAATACGAAGAAAAAAGAAAGGAAAAAAGGAAAGTACAGCTAAAATAAAGCTAATTAAGATGAGAAATTCTGAAAGTTGTTTAACTTTGTTTACATTCTTCTTCTTACTATAGTTAAGATGTTCTTGATCACTTAACTCATATGGCAAATACACTATTAGACCAAATCATCGGTTATAACTTATAAGCATGCGGGTGTTTATGTAGAGGTGCCAACTGGTACTTTTACTGCTTTCTGTGAATCAAAGTCTGAGTTTCAGTTCTCTGTGGATATCATTTGCTTCCAACACTTACTCTTTCACATTTCAAACATTTCAGATATTAAGAAGGTACCCTTGCGTAACTAGTACTGGTGGGTCATCCATTCTAAGCGGACTGCTATTTAATCTGGGTTGTCCATTCCCCTAATTAATATGAACCCCACCCCACTAAAAAGAAAAGAAAAAAGGAAACAAAGAAAAAAGGAAAGGAACCCCTCCCGAAAAGATAAAAAAGGAGTAAGACTCGCAAACAAACAAGCCTATGAGGTCCTAGTTATTATGCTTTTTTATATTGATCTAAATAGTAAAATTAATTTCTATTTTTGTGTTAGCCTGGAATGATCATGTTAGCTAGACTCTTTATCTAACATGCCTAATCTACGCATGACACTGTTCAGGTCTCTCAAGACCAAAAACCTATGTATGGTTTTGGATCATCACTCGGCTCATATGATGGAGGGTACTTTCATGGTGGGGTGTATCATCAGGGAAGTAATTATGGAGGATCTATTCACAGCTTAGGAACTAATGGGCATAGCTTTCTCGCAGTCGATAAAGGAAGAAGGAGAGGAAAAGGGGGTGCCTCCTTATGTAACTGTAATGGTGCTCTTGATTTTCTCAATGAGCAAAACCGAGGACCGCGGGCCACTAGGCCGAAAAAATTGATCATGGAACACAGCTTTCCAGATGACAGTAAGAGTGGCAATTCTCATGCACGGCCTGTCAGTGAGTTATATAATAGTCCAGACTTTTCTACTGACTACACCGATGCCAAGTTTTTTATTATCAAATCTTATAGTGAGGATAATGTTCATAAGAGTATCAAGTATGGTGTTTGGGCGAGCACTGCTAATGGGAACAGAAAGTTAGATTCTGCTTATCATGAAGCAAAAGAAAAAGGACACTCCTGCCCAGTTTTCCTCTTTTTCTCGGTAACTTCATATTTCTGTCACATTATGACCTTCAAATCACAAGAAGCAGACAGTTGATGACCTGCTTAGTTTATTTTCTGTAATCGCAGACTTCTTTCCTATTTTAAATCTGTAGTTTGGATTCACAAAAACTGTTCTACATTCCTCTTATTTTCCTTTCTATTTCATCTTTAATTTTGGCCAGTGTTTTTGTTCAGTTGCAAGTCATTTTTCTTGTTTTGACCGGTATTTGCAGGTTAATGCCAGTGCGCAATTCTGTGGAGTGGCTGAGATGATTGGACCTGTTAACTTTGAGAAGAATGTGGATTTCTGGCAACAGGACAAGTGGAGTGGCCAGTTTCCTGTCAAGTGGCATATCATTAAAGATGCTCCTAACAGTTTGTTTCGTCATATCATTCTAGAAAACAATGACAACAAGCCCGTAACCAACAGCAGAGACACCCAAGAGGTGAGATTTTTTTCCTCAATCCTCATCACGTTTAATGTTTCATACTGGGCTTATTCCTTTAGATTTTCATTCTAGAAAACATTGACCTTATGTTGAGTGCTGAATGAAAAACTAATTAACATGTTACTGAAAGACTGAAATGACTCAATTTCAAATGGCATTAAGACTCTCATATTCTACTTTCAGCACTCCTTTGCTTTCTTAGCTCCCCCTTGAAGTTGCTTTAAATTTTTTTTATAAATTGTTTATTTGAAATGTACTACTTATCATAACAGTTAATTCACAAATAAATAAGTGAAGTCATAATTGAGGTATTTAAAGTTTTGAACTTGGGTAATAAACTGGTATTTATGTTCAATAAATATTTTAAATTTTCAGTCAGCTAGATTTGGACCTTCTCCATAAAGGGTTAGATTACATGACAGGGCTAAAAAAACCTCTCATTACTGAATAGGGTTAGGAACCTCAAGTCCTTTGCGTAGTTTGAACGTTGGTTTGTAAATTATGATAAGCTTTCTGGTAAGCCTCATGTACTTTCTTTTTTTGTTAATTTTTTCTTTGGGGAGTTTGTTCCCCATCATTTCTACACTTTTGGTAGTTTCTGTAGGATTTCCTAGTTGTCTGATTGCCTATTGGACTGTCTTATTCGTCACTGGTCCATTAGGGACTTGTTTGGTTAAAAAAATTTGCAAGCGTCAGTGCGTGGGAGTTAAAGGATGGGATTACATTATGAAAATATTTATAGATAAAAACACTGCTTTTGGAGGAGACCCTCGGTTTATGCTTCCACCTCTTGGATGGAATTAGCTTAATCCCTACTTCTTGCTAACTCCCTTCAGTTGGTGATTCATTATCTTTAGGGTGTGTTTGGCAAATTCAAAATTGAACTAGGCTAGACTAGTTTTTCCCCTCTCTTAGCTAGGCCAAAGTTGAACCTTATGAGGGTTTGGTTCACTAAAGAACTAGTTCAGGAGTAAGATTTTGAACTAGGAAGAACTAGTTCAATTTGAACTCAATTTTTTGCCAAACTAAACAAGAAGGTTTTGGACCAATGTTGTACCACGTGAAGCAAGTTTTGTGGAGTTGCCGAACACACCCTTTTAGATTCTCTCATTATATTGTTTCTGATACGGGTGTATCTTTTTTTCGGAACTTAGCGATCCTCATTGGAGCTTTGAGGATAGATGATTCTCATGGTAACTTGAGAATAGAGGTGTAAAACAACACAGTGGAACGCAGGTTGAAGCGTGGAACGAGATGACGAATCGAAGAATCGAAGCATCCAGTTTTCAGCCCGTGAGTCGACTCATACATCATACATGTACATGAGTCGAATCATCAGGTTGAGTCGACTCATGCCTGTCATGAGTCGACTCATGCATGTTTATGAGTCGACTCATCGAGGGTTTCCTAGTTTGTTTGGGTTTCTGTTTACATATTTTCATGTGGGGTTTAGGCTTGGTTACTTACCACTCTGTCATCCACGTTATTACACCTATAAAAGGGATTGTTTAGGGTTTCTAATCAATCAGATGTAATCAAAGAGAGATTCTAATCAAGAGAGATTAGGGTTTAGAGAGAATTAAGAGTTTGTTCTCAATTTTAGTGAGATTGTGAGAGAGGGATTGTAATCTTTTCATACTCATAATCTAGAGGGTATTTTCCTTCGCCACATACTGAATTATTCTTGTGTTTCTGTCATCCTCTTCTCAACCCACATTTGATATTTTCACGATCAAAGGTGCTCGCACGGCGACTCGTATCAAGTTGGTATCAGAACGATCAGATCCTGTGAAGAGGCATCCTGTGTATGATCCTGACTCGATCGCAATACAAGAAACTAGGCGAGATCCTTATTTCATTGGAAGGAGTCCAGAAATTAAGAAGAAGATGACCGAAGGGGATAATTCAGCAAGACTTGATACAATAGAGAAGCAGATCGAGACGATCGGTTCTACACTCAATCAGCTCGTAGGTCTCATCAATGGAAAGGATAAAAAGGAGGAATTTTCTTCGAAAGGTAAGAAGAAGCTCGAAGAGTCCGATGGAGAGGGCGAGAAAACTGGTTCTGATGAGGAGGCCGAGATTGGAAGAGTCCGATGGAGAGGGCGAGAAAACTGGTTCTGATGAGGAGGCCGAGATTGTTAAGACTGCTCCACATCAAGGGGGTACTGGTTCTGATGAGGAGGCCGAGATTGTTAAGACTGCTCCACATCAAGGGGGTAAGAATTACTACTAGAACTTAAAAATTAATTTCAAGGTGGAGATTCCTGTTTATGATGGGAGTGTCAATGTGGAGAAGGTCGATGATTGGATCGAGCGCATGGAGATGTATTTCACTCTCTATGGATATTCATCCAAGGAGAAGATTATGTTCGCGACTTTGAAGCTTTCAGGGCACGCGTTAACGTGGTGGAAATCCTACTGTAAGCAGGAGAAAAAGACGGTGTCGTGGAACAAGTTTGAGGAACTACTGAGAAAGTAGTTCTATCCAGTGGGGTTCCTTGAGGAACGTTGGTATAAGTGGTACGGCTTGCGCCCAAGATTCAATCAGACCATTCAAGAGTACACGACGGAGTTCCAGCGGCAGGCGATGATTCTAAACATCGCGACGAACGAATACTCCATCTTCATGAAGTACATGGTGGGTCCGAACGAATACATCCGAAAAGAGATGAAGTTATTCACGGTCGAGTCTATTGCAGAGGCAAGCGTGAAGGCTATTGCCATCGAGGGCAAACAGAAGAAGAGCAACGAGACGAAGAGAGATGCAAAACAAGCAGGAGGTGAGTCTGGTGGTTCCAAACCTAAGGAGGAGAAGAAGAGTGATCCAGGAAAAGCAGAACTGATTTGTAGTCACTGCGAAAAGACAGGACATATCGCTAATCGATGCTGGGAGAAATATCCTCATCTCAAGCCAATGGGGTTGAAGAAGAAAGAGGAGAAAAAGGCATACGTGATAGCACAGGGTTCGAAGGAAGTTCCCGGGATGACAGAGCCCAATAGCAGTCTCAATCTTATGGCGGAGAAACATGTCACGAAAGAGGACGAAGACCTCCGAGAGCAGCTCTTTGTGCTGAAGTTGCAAGTGAAGACCAGTTCGATTGATACCATTGTTGATCCAGACAGCGAAAAGAATTTGATATTCGAGACCTTGGTTCTGAAGCTGGATCTGAAGACAGTCAAGCATTCGAAACCCTATCCATTGGGGTGGATTCAGAAGGAGACGGGACTAAGTGTAGTTGATCAATGCACTGTCAGATTTGCGCTCCACGAGTCGTATATTGACGAGGTCGCGTGCGACGTCGTTCCATTGGATATTTGTCAGATTATACTGGGTAATCCGTACTTGTGGGATGGATACACGATCTACGAAAGGCGGGCTCAGAAGTACACATTCACCAAGGATGGTGAAAAATTCATATTTCGTTCGGCGTCTCTTCCGAGGAAGGCAGATTTGACGACGGTGACGCGAGCGAAGAGGCTAGTGAATGCAAGCAAGAAGTTCGTCTTGCTGTGGAGTTACATGTTGGAGCGGAAGACGACTACGATGAGGTGAGGAACGAATGAGTCGTTTCTAGTTGTACGTCGATATCAGGTTCCTAGTAAAGCCAGGTGGTACAGAAAGGATGGAGGAGCTCGTGAGTTTCCTCAGCTGAAATTCTAACTTGAATGAGACTTCAAGTTCCTAAAGGGGGACCCATGATACGGGTGTATCTTTTCTTCGGAACTTAGCGATCCTCATGGGAGCTTGAGGATAGATGATTCTCATGGTAACTTAAGAATAGAGATGTAAAACAACACAGTGGAACGCAGGTTGAAGCGTGGAACGAGACGACGAATCTTTATGATGGGAGTGTCAATGTGGAGAAGGTCGATGATTGGATCGAGCGCATGGAGATGTATTTCACTCTCTATGGATATTCATCCAAGGAGAAGATTATGTTCGCGACTTTGAAGCTTTCAGGGCACGCGTTAACGTGGTGGAAATCCTACTGTAAGCAGGAGAAAAAGACGGTGTCGTGGAACAAGTTTGAGGAACTACTGAGAAAGTAGTTCTATCCAGTGGGGTTCCTTGAGGAACGTTGGTATAAGTGGTACGGCTTGCGCCCAAGATTCAATCAGACCATTCAAGAGTACACGACGGAGTTCCAGCGGCAGGCGATGATTCTAAACATCGCGACGAACGAATACTCCATCTTCATGAAGTACATGGTGGGTCCGAACGAATACATCCGAAAAGAGATGAAGTTATTCACGGTCGAGTCTATTGCAGAGGCAAGCGTGAAGGCTATTGCCATCGAGGGCAAACAGAAGAAGAGCAACGAGACGAAGAGAGATGCAAAACAAGCAGGAGGTGAGTCTGGTGGTTCCAAACCTAAGGAGGAGAAGAAGAGTGATCCAGGAAAAGCAGAACTGATTTGTAGTCACTGCGAAAAGACAGGACATATCGCTAATCGATGCTGGGAGAAATATCCTCATCTCAAGCCAATGGGGTTGAAGAAGAAAGAGGAGAAAAAGGCATACGTGATAGCACAGGGTTCGAAGGAAGTTCCCGGGATGACAGAGCCCAATAGCAGTCTCAATCTTATGGCGGAGAAACATGTCACGAAAGAGGACGAAGACCTCCGAGAGCAGCTCTTTGTGCTGAAGTTGCAAGTGAAGACCAGTTCGATTGATACCATTGTTGATCCAGACAGCGAAAAGAATTTGATATTCGAGACCTTGGTTCTGAAGCTGGATCTGAAGACAGTCAAGCATTCGAAACCCTATCCATTGGGGTGGATTCAGAAGGAGACGGGACTAAGTGTAGTTGATCAATGCACTGTCAGATTTGCGCTCCACGAGTCGTATATTGACGAGGTCGCGTGCGACGTCGTTCCATTGGATATTTGTCAGATTATACTGGGTAATCCGTACTTGTGGGATGGATACACGATCTACGAAAGGCGGGCTCAGAAGTACACATTCACCAAGGATGGTGAAAAATTCATATTTCGTTCGGCGTCTCTTCCGAGGAAGGCAGATTTGACGACGGTGACGCGAGCGAAGAGGCTAGTGAATGCAAGCAAGAAGTTCGTCTTGCTGTGGAGTTACATGTTGGAGCGGAAGACGACTACGATGAGGTGAGGAACGAATGAGTCGTTTCTAGTTGTACGTCGATATCAGGTTCCTAGTAAAGCCAGGTGGTACAGAAAGGATGGAGGAGCTCGTGAGTTTCCTCAGCTGAAATTCTAACTTGAATGAGACTTCAAGTTCCTAAAGGGGGACCCATGATACGGGTGTATCTTTTCTTCGGAACTTAGCGATCCTCATGGGAGCTTGAGGATAGATGATTCTCATGGTAACTTAAGAATAGAGATGTAAAACAACACAGTGGAACGCAGGTTGAAGCGTGGAACGAGACGACGAATCGAAGAATCGAAGCATCCAATTTTCAGCCCGTGAGTCGACTCATACATGTACATAAGTCGACTCATCAGGTTGAGTCGACTCATGCCTGTCATGAGTCGACTGACGAAACCCAGCCGTTTTGTCGAAAGTTTTTGACGAGTCGACTCACCTCATCATGAGTCGACTCACTTGGCATGAGTCGACTCATGCATGTTTATGAGTCAATCATCGAGGGTTTCCTGGTTTATTTGGGTTTTTGTTTACACGTTTTTTTGTGGGGTTTAGGTTTGGTTACTTACCACTTCGTCACCCACGTTGTTACACCTATAAAAGGGGTTGTTTAGGGTTTCTAATCAATCAGATGTAATCAAAGAGAGATTCTAATCAAGAGAGATTAGGGTTTAGAGAGATTTGAGAGTTTGTTCTCGATTATAGTGAGATTGTGAGAGAGAGATTATAATCTTTTCATACTCATAATCTAGAGAGGGTATTTTCCTTCGCCACATACTGAATTATTCTTGTGTTTCTGTTATCCTCTTCTCAACCCACCTTTGATAATTCCGCGATCAAAGGTGCTCGCACGGCGACTCGTATCAGTTTCCACAAGTTATTCTGTAGAATTTCAAATTTTCTATATCTCCTATTACTTTTTTCTTCAACATTTATCAATACATTTTACTAGTTGTTGACCTCTTGGTCGATTTAAATCGTCTTCAATATAGATGTCTACGTCCTTCTGTCAATGTTCTTTGGTGCTCTCTCATGCTATACTTGATAATCTTTGCATGGTATCTAGTCTTCATAAAAGGAAAAGGAATATATTGACCATCTTTCTGAAAAATAGGAAACATTCTCTCTTTAAATATTACAAGATGACATCAGATTACAGAAATCCAAAATAAGCCTTTGAATTAGTAGAAAAGCCAGGGAGCTTATGTTTGAGACTCTTTATGATTTCCTTTTTTTAAGAAACCTGGAATTTCCATAACAGGACTTGAGCGCGGTACCATTTTTTTCTCTTGCAATTTTGGTTCTAAACACAACTTGATTTCATTTTAGGATTTTATAGTGAACTGAAATCATGAAACATGTGAATTCCAATTCTAGGTTTCCCTCAAAGAACTCGTGTGCTACTAAGTTACCTAAACGACATCAGTTAAAATTTCCAAGCTTCCAACTACATGTTAAGAACTCGAATCCTGTGGCATCATCTAAATCTCTAGTTCAATTCCATAGGCAACTCCGTCATACTTGACTTCCTTAATCCAAAATACATGGAATTTTCCATCAAAAGTATGCACTGTATAATGCGATGCCTTGGGAGATTTCAATTTGCAATTGAACTTTGTTCCATTTTCACTTGTGTCATGAATTGTCCGTTTGCACATTTGATGCTAGGTTGTGCCACTGTGTGCCATACCACGTTAGTATTTGTGTTTATTTGATTTTTGTCAGAAAATCTGCAGGTGAAATTGGATCGGGGTCTGGAGATGTTGAGCATCTTCAAGAAACATGAAGCTGATATGTCAATTCTTGATGACTTTGATTTCTACGAGGAAAGGCAGAAAGCCATGCAGGAAAGGAAGTCCAGACAACAGCATGGGCAATCCAACCCTACATTTCCTGTCTTGTCAGCTGCCATTGATGAGCTAAACTACTCGGCACCAAAATCTGGGGAGGTGATGAGTCAAATTTCAAAGACCTTTGCTGAGGTGGTACGGCTGGATGAAGGGAAAACTCCAGATTCAAAGGCAGATAAAGGTAACTCCACCACCACCCTAGCTGCTGCTGCTGCTGCTGCTAAGACCGAGGATTTTAAGGAGGAAGCTACAGCAGAGGTTGCTCAAAATAGTTAAGAGCGTTCAGCCGGAAGCTTTACCATCCTCTCTGTCATGCATCCGTCTGTTTCTTGTTTTATTCATCACAAGTTTGGACGCAGTGACTGCTGGAATCACACGATGACAAAGACCGTGGAAATGATCACTTCTGGAGGCCGCAACAAGCATGGTTGTAAAGTATACAGATGTTTCAGGAATCTTTGGTTGTAACCTCGGTTTTTTGTCTTCTTCCTATTTGTTATTTTGCGTTGTGCTTGTTGGTTTTGTTTTCTTTTTCAGTCATCTTTCCTTGTTCTTTAATGGCAGAGTTTATTGGAGCTGATGTTTCTCCCAGCTCTTTTAAAGTTCTAGGTCTAGATGAATAAAATTTCAGCCCCCGGGGTACTAGTTTGTATATTGAATCTTTGCGTCTTTAAAACAGTAAAAGGACATTGTGTTGAGTGAGGCTGCAAATTTTTATGTAATTGAATATTTGCGATGCTAGCTTTTAACTTATATATATATATATATATATATATAAAGCTTTTATCATTTTTATTCTTTCTATCCAATTTATTTTTGCTTGGTTATATACTTCTTGTCTGGTTATCATTTTGATCGGTCTTATCCTACTAACAGTTGAATTTGTGTCATCTGAATCACTATTTTCTACCATGTAAATATACTTCTTAAATAATTTTTATGTTTCTTTTTAAGGATAAAATTTCATTAATTTATTTATCATCTGTTGATTCTACATACTTATACTTTAAGTCTTCTATTTTTCTTTAATTTCTTCTAACTTTTCTTTTTCATTATTTTCTGATTCTATAATAACTTGTATTGTTTCAATATCTGTGGGTGCTTTTAGTAATTTAGATTCTAAGTATTCTTCATTTAATTTTCTTATGGTTATATATTCTTTTTTCTTTTCATCTATTTTTAACATATTTGACCATTATAAAGCTGTTGGTTCTTTGTTGGGTTTATTTGTTATTTTTGGTTGTTTTCTTTATAATTGTTGATTTACTATTCTCAAACTCTTGAATTACTTCTGATTTTTTATTTATTTGTTGTAATGTTGCAAACATCTACTCATTTAAAAGATTTAAACTAGTCTGTTTTTCTTTTAATTGTAGGTCATTATCTGATATATAATTTAATATTTTAGTTATATGTTCTGTTGGTATTTTGTCTTTATTTGTATCTATATGCTCTAGATGCTTGTAGGGTTTAGTCTTATAATAACAGTTCTCGAAATCATTAATTAAATCCATGTGTCCGTATTTTTCCTTACTCTGCTAGTACTTAGTTTTATCTTGTTTATGTTACTATGTAACAAAAGGCCTATGATTCTTCATAAAAATTGAGTTGTCCTTATCTGTGATTCAAGATTGAAATTTGGGGCATCAGTAAAAACATGCAAATCATCTTTAGGTTTAGGTATTGCAACCTTAGGGATATTTAACACTAGCTGCTTTATTCGGATATTTAACACTAGCTGCTTTATTCTATTTACTGTATTCTTTTATAATTCTGTTAACTCTATACTTATCTTGTCTGTATCCTATCTGGATATAGGTCTATCATTTCTTTTCTATTTTTTTATTATTTTATTTATTTTTTTAATTAATGGATCAATTAATTTGGATAAATTTTAAAAATATTTTCTTCCATAATTTAATATTCCTATCTGGATATAGGTCTATCATTTCTTTTCTATATATATATTTTTTGTTATTTTATTTATTTTTTAAATTAATGAATCAATTAATTTGGATAAATTTTAAAAATATTTTCTTCCATAATTTAATATTCCTATAAAAGTCTAAATATTTTTTAAGGTTTTTATTTCAAGAAAGCTTTTAATTTTCTTTATTATAGGAGAGCAATTCTTGTGTCAACTTAAGTGGATAGCAAAAAGCTATCCACCAAACTTTTTAGCCACTCTATTGCCTAGAGATCCTTGCCTGATATGAAAAGGTTCTTTATATTAATAAAGGAGGAATTTTCAAAATCTACCCCTTTACACTTTTATTTGTAAAAAACGACCCGTTTTAAAAAAAAATTCAAAAACCGACCTAGTTTCAGCCTTGGCGCTGAAACCATGTCGGTTTTTGAAAATTTTTATCCAAAACTTCATGGGAGTTCAACTCCCGTGAAGTTTAGCATATTTTTAAACTTCACGGGAGTTGAACTCCCGTGAAATTTTTTAAGTTGGACAAACTTCACGGGAGTTCAACTCCCGTGAAGTCTGTTGGGAGAGCAAAAACTCCACGGGAGTTGAACTCCCGTGGAGTTACAGGCTCATTTCCAGAAACCTGAAAAGAGCTGGAATTGTGACTGTGTACACAATTCTACATTGATACAAGTTTATATTTTCCTGTTAACAATAATTGATCTCATATACAATGAATTACAACAATATGAATCAATAATTCAACCGAAATGGAGCATGAATCAAACAATACTCACAAAGAGCCTGTTAACAATAATTGAGCTCATATACACTGAATCTCAACACTATATACATAATTCAACCAAAATGCAAAATGGAGCACGAATCAAACAATACTCACAAATAGTACATATATAAGCAATATCAAATCCACAAAAGTATAGTATTTGAAAATTCATAAAAGTTAGAAAATTTAACGAAATAAGCTCAGATTCTCTGCCCACCTACTCTTACACCTGAACGTGAATTAAGCTTCCAAGGACACGCCACTGAATCCTGAATCTCGGGCATATGCGCATCAATATCAGCTTCAATGCTATCAAAAGCACGGACCTGCGAGGTAAACAATTTATTAAGCACCATCTCAATAAAAAATGTTATAATTTAGCTTAGAAACGTACATAGTCTCTCTCAATCATCCCACTAGTGATATTGAGATGATTAGAAACGTACATAGTCTCTAAAGCATGTGTCCAGCTGATGGCTGTGGGTCACGTGTGATCCACCAACGTGTGATATCCTAATACCAACGCATATACGCGGTATAGTCAACAGCATTGGCTCTCGTCTCCTGTATGAAATCCCACCGTCGAGTCCACCTGTCTATGTATGCCGCACGGACTATAGCCCAGTCAGTACGGTGCGAAGTAAGTCGACGCCGACGATCGATCGCCTAGACAGGCTCTGGCACATGATGGTCCATCAGAAATTGCCGTAGTACACGATCAAAAACATGCATCTCCACGATCTCCCAACAAATCAAGGGAACTCTTGCTGTCCACAAGTCAGGTGAGTCTAGGCAGATAGATGCAAGTGTATGCATGTCGAGCACCGACGGTGAATAGGGTGTCCATCTGAACTGAAATAAGGTAAAACATTTATCAGTATCAACAACAAAACTATAATATTCGTAACGAATCGAGTTTTATATTTAACTATTCGTGTTGGAGGCCATCAAGCTCATTTCGATAAAACGCCCGGTGTCGCGTCGTGGATTTGTAGTTAGCGTACCGCACGTTATACCTATTTTGCATAAAGAATATATCAGTTCAAATTCAGTTGAATAAAAATGTGTGGACAATTATACCTGTATGCCAGTGGAAACTGTCCTTGTAAGTCACGGTGCACAAGTAAAGTCGGTCTGCCAACATGAATGCGCTCCCATGACCAAATCTGGATCAAAGTGCAGCATCCCTTGAATTCTTTATTCTGCATTAAGGATACTCTACCCAGTTCTCTGTACAAGTATGCCAACACCGCAGTGCCCCATGATCGTCCACCGCAGACACTAAAATCCTCAATCAATGGTAGCCATCGTGCATGTACAAGAGTCTTGCTCGCATTAGGAAATAGCATGCACCCTATCATGTGTAATATGTACGCATGAGCATGAAACAGAAGCGTCTCAATGGAGGCATCTGCTGGTATATCTCCCTGAAATGTCTGACGAAGCCACGATAGCTTCATCGCACCACTCCGCAAGTCGGGTACCTGACCAAGAAGCCTAGCACATACCTCAAACCAATTATGGTCATCGGTGCCCGTAACTGCCAGACCATCGATGCGGAGCCCAAGTATGACGGCTACGTCATGTAAGGTGATAGTACACTCTCCTATATGCATGAGAAAGGTGTTGGTCTCTGGCCTCCACCTATCAATCAATACAGTGATAATCGGCCAATCAAGCCTAATATATCGTACTTTCGAACACTCCCGGAACCCAGCTTGAGCAACAGGCTGTAGTACTCTCTCATCCTCAATGACCTAAGCTGAATGACTCTGGGAATGTTTGACCATGGTGATGTCTGGTACTAGCTGCACGTCAAATAGAATTGATTAAGTATAGTGAGAAAAATTAAAATTAGTGCCAATGCTAATGAATATATATACAAAAGATATTTTACCTGTCCTGAGCCAATATGGTCTGAACAGTGACTCGCCTGGAGGGTCACAACATCGGCGCGTATCGGTCCCGGATCCATAATGAATATAACTGAGAAAAATATTCGTAGACAATGTACAATGTGTTAGATCCTTCTGTTGAAATACTGACTTAGTTATATATAAACAACAAATGAGTGTGTAATGTGGAGAAAGCAATAACTTGAAACGAAACATTAAATTTATATAACATAGAACAAAACGCTACAAATTACATGCACAAATGCCATATGGAAACAAACACAGAACGATGTGCTACAAATTACATGCACAAATGCCATACTGAAACAAACACAGAACGAAACGCTACAAATTACAACATTAACGCCTAATCCTAGATGGACAAGTGTTTTTGTTATGGCCTGGTTGATCGCATCTACTGCACTTATTTCTCCTCATAACTCCTTCACAACCGTCATCCATACAATTTCTAATTCGTACGGAATGAGGGTGACCCACCGACCTTTTATACAAAGGAGGTAATATTCGTGGCCCGTCTTGTGCCCAATGTTGACTATCATATGGTGGACGAAAACACTCATTGTAAGTTTGTCGATAGTTGTAAGTTGAATACCAAGCCGCGACGAATTCATAATGTGAAATCCTCGCACTACCATGTAGATTAGAGCAAGCCGTGACAACATGTGAACAAGGAATGCATTATAGTTGCGGTACATTGCAAGTGCACGTACATGTGTGACCCACTAACATATTAACTTTGTAAGAGCGACTTTCTCTATGTGATATTCCCTCAATAACCTCCCATTCAATAAAATTGTATCTTACGACATGAAAGGATCGAGCTTGCACAATCCGAGTCGCTAGCATTTCATCAACCTTCGGTGTGATCTCTGAGCGGATATTTTCACCAAGTGTGCGGCGTCGGAGAAAGAATTTATTAAGTCTGTAAAATGTTTTAGTAACTAGTGACTGTATTGGCATACTGCGTGCTCCCCTGAGCACACCATTGAAACTCTCAGATGCGTTCGTAGTCATCAAACAGAACCGTCTTTCGCTATCTTCACATAAAGCCCACTTATCAACATTGTGTGGTCCCAAACTAGTTTCAATCCAATCATGTGCAGCTCGAGAAATGAACTTAATCCTCTCTCGTATTTGGTCATAAACTAATTTTTCTGTTACACAGCCAGCTTACCAAAGAAGATCTTGAACCTAACCGTTTCCATACTTCTTCTTGAAGTCATCCCTAATATGTCGCAAGAAATAACAATGTACATGTGGTGATGGGAAATGACGTTGGAGTGCTCTTGGAATTACTTTTATCATATCGGATATGAATGTAATCAGCCGCGCCCCCACACTAGGGATATGATATCTAATGCATGCAAAAAACCACGCCTAATTCTCTGTGTTTTCAACATCAACCACTATAAACGCCAAAGGAAACAAACCACCGTCTGCATCAACTCCGGTGGCAACAAGCAAAATGCCTTTGTACTTCCCGTATAAGTGGGTGTCATCAATACTAAGAAGAGGATGACAATATTAGAAACCCTCACTACAAGGGCCAAATTCCCAGAATACACCTGTGAATCATCGTTCTTCACCAGCAAGAGGGTCTGATAAAACTTCATATACAATCCCAGGATTTTCACTTTTGAGTGCTTCAAGATAATGCGATAAGATCTTATAAGATTTGTCCCAATCCCCGAATATTTTTATCATCACCTTCCTCCTAGCATTCCAACACTTATTGTATAATACATCCAAGTTGATCGATTTATACACTAAAAGACGAATATCTTTCGGCTGTAGATCAAGATCCTCTCTTAGATGTGGTAAAATCAATCGATATATAAAAGAAAAGGACGCATGCTTATTATTAATCTTCAATCGAGGATTGCTACATGTGTGGAGTCCGTTGTACACCGTGATTTTGAAATGCCCACCTACTCTTACACCCGAACGTGAATTAAGCTTCCAAGGACAATTCACATTCTCGTCGTGGTGTCCATCAAGATCTTCGTCTTCACCATCTTTGCGATAAAAACAAACCATATTATAGCTTGTTGTGTTATTTTTTGTTGGCCTAAACTTGACATTTTTTGCAATGGCATACGAGCGAAGCACATGGATCAATTTCTCATTACTTTCATAAAGATCTCCCTTCATGAATGAGAAGTCCTCGCCCTATGTATTATCACTACTATTAGTGCCAATAGGAACACTTTCCATCATGGAGTTATCAATCCATTCTTCTCCTTGAAGTTCATCGGGCGGCGGATCCTCTAAGATGACATACTCGTTATTAGTATAACATCTGTCAATGTGTTGGTTGTCCCCTTCATCACGATCTATCAATGTCATGCTATTAATTTGTAAGCCATCATCTTCATCATTATTCTCGGATTCGACACTTGCATTATCTTCTTGAACTCCTGTGTTGGTATCGAAAGCATTTGAAGTGCCCACAAACGAAGGACCGCTCATGTATTGTGATTGTGTCCAACCTTCATCTTGTTGAGGAGATAAAAAGTCGACAGAATGAACTTCAAGGTCCTCCAACATGCAGGAGTACATTCCATTGTTATTCAACGATTTGCCCAACTTCCTCTGATGTTTTTCAATGAACAATTCGATCGAACGCTTCTCGTCGTGTAAGACTCCAATGAGACTCATATCATAGTCACTTGATATTTGAATGCCGCTTTTTCTATTCTCATTTCCAACTGGATAATTACAAATAACATTGAGGTGATATTCACGTGAGTTGGTTAATATAAGTTTGTGTAATTCATTAACTAACTCATCGAAAGTACACGATTTTGTTATAAACAACGGTCTCGTCGCACCTCCTTCATAAACAGACATATTATTTTCGAGGTAGTTAATCTTCCCATCATACGAACACAAAATTATGATTCGATCATTCATCATTACCTCTAAAGAGTAAAACATTCAAGATCAATATTACACAAAAAAAATTAGAAATTAATTGTTACTTACCATTAAATCCTATATCAATTTTAGAAAACCATAATTTTACCCAAATTCATATATTGATGTTCCTAAATATGTAGTAACACTAATTTTTATATTTTTGACAATTCTCCCTCTAAATCCACAAAATTATTTAAATTTCTTGACAAAAATCATAAACAATCCACAATTAATTTCTAAAATCTAATTTTTTACATGAGATCACCACGAAATAGTGAGAATATACATGAAATAAAGAAAAAAAATTAAGATGAATTTACCTTCAATTTGTCGATGTCCTAATTTGCGGTGAACTCCGGCGACAACGACGACGAGAGCGATCAACTCCAGCGGGATGGAGACTGACGACGGAGGCGGTCGGAAATGGGGGTGGCGCCGGCGGTGGGAGCCTTGGGCGGCGGTGGTGGTTGGGGATGAGGGAGAGAGGGCTAGGGTTTTCGTTTGAGGATGAGAAGTGAGAGATATCGATTGGTTCACGGGACTTACGCCTTATATAGGCAGGCCAAAACTCCACGGGAGTTCAACTCCTGTGGAGTTGCAAGTGAAAATTGCCAGAGAATCGATCTCTGGCAATTGGGGACTGTAACTCCACGGGAGTTCAACTCCCGTGGAGTGCCAGAGAATCGATCTCTGGCAATTGGGGACTGTAACTCCACGGGAGTTCAACTCCCGTGGAGTTTTTTCTCTCACAACAGACTTCACGGGAGTTGAACTCCCGTGAAGTTTAAAAATATGCTAAACTTCACGGGAGTTGAACTCCCGTGAAGTTTCGGATAAAAATTTTCAAAAACCGACCTGGTTTCAGCGCCAGGGCTGAAACCAGGTCGGTTTTTGAGTTTTTTTAGAAACGGGTCTTTTTTTGCAAATAAAGGTGTAAAGGGGTTGATTTTGAAAATTTATCCTATTAATAAATGAGTGGTTAGAAAGTTTGGTGGACATCAAAATCCAATTCCAGTCTCTAGCAAATTTCCTGGCTATATGCTTTATCTTTCCTTCATTTAGTTTTGTTTCTAGAAGAGCTATAAAGGGAATATTGTACTGATATATGAATTGCTTAACAATTAAATGCTTAGAGGATTTATTAAATCCTCTAATACTCCAAATAGCTAAATGCATTTATTGTTCCCCCTGTCATATAACAAGGGTCAAAATCATATACCTGAGGATCCAGTGGAGAGAATTGTGTTTTCTGGTTTGAATTCACAGCAATGTTGATTGTTGCTCTTCTAGCAATATGTGCTCTACTCACACTTGTGAATCCAGATGCATTCACTATTGGGGATTGATATACATTTGTAAGACATGGATTTCCATGCTTTATGCCTTGTGTGCCAGGTGAGCCATTGTCAATAGCTTTACCCTTGTCATTTAATTTGTGCATGTTTTCAATAGTTTGTTGTGGTGTATTGTTTCCTTCATTTCTCATGCTATCTTTCTCATGAGCCTCAAGTGCAGATTCATTCCTAGAAATATGTAAAACCTGTTGCTCATCACTTTCCTTTGAGCTTAAATCAGTGACCTGCACCTGGACATTGTGCGTATCAGTCTGTGCATTATGTGCCTGCACATCTTCCTTCTGTCTATTAATAGGTACCCACATTTTCCTACCCTTTTGCCTTCTGCAATAGTCAGTATCATGCCGCCACAATGTTACAAAATGTGCACCATTTTGGCTTCAGTTCATATATAACACTCTTCCTATACTTTTTACCATCAGGTCCTTGTATTTCAACAGTGTCAGGCAACGGCTCTTTCAGGGGTAGTTTCACTTCAAGAAGAACTCTAGCATAGCTTAGCATTTGCCTTGTTGCTGTAAGCATGTCAGTTGTTATAGGGCATCCTATAAGGCTTGAGATTTTGCTAATACCTGTAGCACTCCATAGATTGAGCTTTAAGTTTGGAAATTGCACCCATAATGGATGAGAACAGTCTTGTATTTTTTCCATTTCATTGTCAATTGACCATGGCTTAAGAATCAATGGCCTTGAACCAAAGAACCAAGGTTCTGTATCCAACACTTTTCTCATCTGTTGTTCCTGTTAGATATAGGTGCCCTGCAGGCAATTATTGTATATTATAACAGGACCTATATGTATATAACATCCTTGTTCAAAATGATAGTATGCTATTTTGGTCAGATTTATCTGATGTTCTAAAAATACAGATAATATCGTTAGAATAAACACTATACTATCAGGCATTTCGGATAGTGATCATAATGAAGAGATCTGATTAGTCGGTAACGTATATTCTAAAATGTTCCTAGTTGATGAAGTGTTGAGATAGGACATCATCACTTTGGTTTAGACTAGTGTATGCTTTATTTCTCCTTTTGAAGGAGATGATCAATCTCTTAGATCATTGATGTGAGACATCAAGATGCAGTATACAGGTGACTCATTAGTGAATGAGTTGACTGAACGACTCGCCGAGAACATCTAGTTGGTAATATACTTAACTGTCAAATAGAAGTTCTCAAGTGATATAGTACATAGTAGTCTCTTGACCTGAGGCATGAGTGTAATATCTTATATGTCAGTAAAAATGTATTTAGACTTTTACCTAACCACAGTTCTTAATGAATTGTGCATAACGGTTCTTGTTGGGTACATCCCGAGACATAAGTAGATATTGAGATGCCAAGAAGGGATTCGTCTCTCCCAGTATAGGGGTTGATGTCATAAGATTGTTTGATATAACTATAGCCTGAAAATCCTTGGCCAAGGTGAATAAGATAAACTGAGTGTCAGTTTGATCTTATAGGTTATGAGTTTAATATCAATAAATAATAATCAAGCTATTAGGGTTTGATAGTTTGTCATACCCTAGGCTCAATAGTTTGACATAGTTTGACGAAGAGACCGGACTGTACGGTATTATCATTGAGTGGTCCTGATAAAATTGGATAAGCATCTTGCAGACCTTTATCACAACTTATACCCGGGTGGTCTTCATGTGTAGCTAGCACCTCTGTTGTACTTATGGATATGATCCACTACCGAGTTTTTTAAGTTGGGCCCTAGAGTCACACCAAGCGCGTACTTGAATCCTATGAAACACAATTTATGGAGTGATGCGTATGATTGATACGCATATATGATTTCTTCCGGATACACATAAACGGTTATGTATATCGGTAAAATCGGAATGCTATGTGCTTAGGAAATGAATTCCAGTATTTTTCCCATAAAGTTAACTTTTTGGTCAACAATTAACTTTTTGGTCAACGGTTGATTTTTGGTCAACTCTTGATTTATTTGGTCATATAGTGACTAATTAGTTAAAGATTGGAATAATACTATATACCGTACTTATGAAATACTATATTAGTAATATTGATTTGGTATTTTTATTTATGAAATACACATACCATGTATAATGAATCATGAGATGAGTCATTTAGTGGTATGGTTTGAGCACATGGTTTATTAGCACATGGCTTTGAAATGTAATGATTCATAAGATGATTCATTGCATGACTCACTAGATTAATCATTGATATTTGATGATTCATTGCATGACTCATAGGATGAGTCATTCATGTCATGAACATATTTCACTCTATAAATATGAGCTCTCTCTCTTCATGAAAGGCTAATGAAAATTAAATTTCCATAAGAGAAAAAAAGAGAGCTATACCTCTTACTAAACTTTAGCAATCTTTGAGTAAGAGGAAGTAGTAGGATTTTAAGAACCTCGGGGTGGATATCTTGCCTCGCGTCTCAAGCAGCATCCAATAGCTTTCGGGTTTACTTGAAGAGTTGGAGATCCACTACGAGGAGCTTTCTGCATCAAAGAGAGCAAGCTAAAGGTTATTCGATTCATTATCGAATCACGCTACAAAAGTATGACTTTCAAACCTTGTATGCTCACTTAATAATAAGGATCATGTTAGATTTAATTAGACGATCCATATGAATATTTCATGCTCTCTACCTGCTTAGTATTTTTTGTACATACATGTCTTCCGTTGTGTATTATGCATGTAGACATAGCACGTTTTCCTTCAGTTCCGATAGGAAATCAAATAAGAATACACCTGATTTGATTAATGTGATTTTTGGAATTAAAATTCTCCCCCAGACTTTATTTACATATGCTTCCATAGATTTTAATTTAGCATTCAGTCCTATAACATGACCTACTAATGCGTTTTTCGAGTAAGCAACTCCTTCCCTCCACTCCACTTCAGAAAAAGCAGAAACATTAGATTTATCGGATGGAATGAAATTAAGGGATAAACCTTTCCCAGGTTTTCTATCATCTGTAAATAAGCTAGCAAAGGATTTTTTTTTGTTTCAGGTTCACTCTCCCTTGTTAAACCTTTCTCATCTTCCGGTTCATCATTCTTATCCTCCAGATTAATTTTTCCATAATTTTTGAAGATTGAGCTACAGGAGTTGTAAAAACCTCAACATTGCTATCAATTTCATCACAAGCCCCATCATTCTCAATTTCAAAATCATCTTATATATCTTCAGCCCACGAGATTGAGTTAGGGCTCTTACTTAGTTGTCGAGCAAAGATTGAACCAGATCCGAGATGAACTTGAGCTGGATCTGAAAGAGAGGTAGTTCTATCCAGTATTTCCTCCATAAGCACTTTCTTCTTTGTCCTGAGCGGACCTATGCTACCCATAAACTCCATCGATGAATCTTCCCTTGCTTCTACTGTTCCATTACTTTTCTCACCATTTTCAATCCCCTCTACTTCCTCAGATCTACGAGCAGACAAAGAGGAGGGGAAGACGAAAATAGAATCACTCAATGTGGCACTAGGAATCCCCTTGCTCCCATTCTTCTTCTTCTTCTTCATGGTAGATCTAGACGAAGGTGCACAATAGCTGGAAAAATTTCGCCCGCTAAAATGCACCAATGAGACCGTCCCTGTTTGAAACCTTCTATAACCTCATATTCACTTAGCTCATTTAATATTCCATTAACCTTTTTATTACTGAAGTATTCATTTGCAAAGTGTTCCTTTTATTCGCATTTAAAACATGTACATTCCTTTTTATCTTGTCTTCTAGTTACGTATTTTCTTTTGGAAGAAATCCTTTTTGGTTTTTTATATTTGTATCTTTCTCAAAAATGACCAGAATATAATGAGAATGCTAGAAGAATAAGATGGTGTTTAGAACTAGAAATTTATAATTATGACATAAAATTTAGACTGGGATACAAGAATGAAAAATTATATTATAATATATATTATATATATATATATATATATAATATATATATATATATATTATATATTATATATATATATCCTACTATATATCTATAATATATTATCCATGATAGAGGCCGCATCCCTTTCCTAGATATTATATATCGATACTCACCTCATATAGTACTATATATATACTATATATACCTATATATATATATCATATATATATATATATAATATAGGAGAAAGTGAATCTGCGGTGACTCCGTAGGCTGTCATCTGAGGATGCGGGATCTGGGCGGTTTATTATAAACCCAATAAAGAGATCTGAGCCCTTCGCTGAAAATCCCTTCCCCCCAAAATCCCTACCCTTCTCTCTTCTTTCCCGCTCAGATCGCGCCATCACCGACCCCCTCCTCCTCACCACCGCCCGAAAGCGCCGCCGCCCAAGCTCGGCCAAGCCCTCGACGTCCCCGTTCAGCGTCGCCGCCGTCCCCTTGCCCTAGCCATCACCTCCCCTCCTCCTCTCCAGCTCCCGAGATCGCCGCCGCTGAGCGTCGCCGCCGGGTCAGCGCCGTCTACTCCTCCTCGCCATCGAACTCACCCCTCGTCATCAGCCACGCCTCCGATGGCATTTGAGCTCAGCCCTCAGGTTCATCGCCGCCTCCGGAGCTCGACCAAGCCCTCGACGTCTGCCCTCATGGCTTCGAACAAATTGAAAGAGTCGACGTCTTCGAATTCTTCAAAATCAAAGCCTACCTCTTCTAAATGCAATAATCCTCCAACTTCGTAAGTAATTTGCCATGATATATTTAATTTTTAACTCTTTCTGAATTATAATTTTTGTTGTAAGCCATGATGTATAATGTTTGTGTTAATAAACTTGTTAATATGCGTCTTAATTTGCCCAAATATATTTAATTTTTAACTCTTTCTGAATTATAATTTTCTTGTAGGGCTAAGATAACACACTTGAGAATTCCGGCCAATTTGTGTTATTTTTGAGATTTAATTGATAAGCGAATAAAATTAGATGAAAGACACATAAAAACCCTACAGACGACACCTTTTCACAGCTTTCTCAATATACCCATATCCTTGAGCAATGAGCAAATAGCAATTGATTGCTTGATTCAAAATTTTAATCCTGATAAATGCTCATTCATGATTGGGAATAAAAATTGTGTGTTCGGTATAGATGATATTCACCGAATTACCGGATTGCCAAAGGAGGGAATTCCGATAAAAATGAGTGGGGCAGCGGCTAATACAATCTACACCTATTTTGTAAAGAATTATAAGAAAGCCGATGAGGAAAAGAAGGCGGTGATTTCGGGAAAGCGCGATAGAATGGCCGAGATGATTGTAGATATGATTAATGAAGACCCTATAATATGTGTAAAACTTATTGTGGCTTTCATTATCGGCTTCATATTATGTCCGCGGACATGTAAGACATGTCCCTTATGGGCGTTTAGATATGCGGAGCAGTTATCAACTTTGCATAAATATAATTGGTGTCATGCGGTGTTCACT
>NC_033798.1:131287054-131287963 GCF_001876935.1 Asparagus officinalis | reverse complement strand
AGGTTAAGGGTAATTTTGGAATTTGTAAAATTTTTTCTCACTGTGGTGTGTTGGAAAGGTAAACAGGGGTTGAAACACAAGTATTTTATGTATTGGGGGCTTTGTCACCCAAAAAATAATACAGGGGGCCTAGTCATAACAGATTTTTTATTTTGGGGCCTTAAAACATTTTTCCCAAAAAAATTTGTGTCGAATTTAATTTAGGAGTACATGTATATGATTAGAAAAAAAATTCATAGAAACAAATAAATTCAGATATATTAAAAATCAGAATCCTAGACTAAACTAATGATGCGGGTTCAGTTCCCACTGCTCACCCTGTATTTTTTAATTTTATATGTAAAACTTACCCGTACTTGCCCGAACAAAATACTTGTATATAAAAAGAGGATAATTAGTAAAAAAAGAAAGAAAGGTGGGGGTACATCCCATCCCAACCCGCATCGCCGTCGTTCCTCTTAATATTGCAGGGCCCACCCACCACAGCAGTCGGAGTTTGTAAGTCGTCTTCTTCTTATTACTCCTTAATTGTTTACCCGACGTTAATTCAATATTCGTTCTAAAATGGATAAAACCCTAATTCCTCTCTCTCTCTCTGTCTCCCCCTCCCTCCTTCCTCTTCTTTATTTTTAACGTTTCCCTTGGTTTCCTCTCATCATTCGAGACTTGAGAGAGGGAAGGCAGATGCTCCAATAATAATAATAATAATAATAATAATAATTCCAGTCCAAAAATTGGTTATCAAATCATTCGATCTTCACCATCGTCGCTTATAATCGATACGATTGATTGATAGGCTAATTGAGGGATGCCCTAAAAAGGAAGAATTAGAAGAAGGAGAGAAAGAAAGAGGTCGATCGATCCAATTCCAATTGAATCCTGGTTGTCGTCGTCGTCGTCGCCGCCGCC
>NC_033798.1:131268931-131286054 GCF_001876935.1 Asparagus officinalis | reverse complement strand
CAAAGAAAAAATAATCATGTGGTCAGGCCCACCTTGTCAGTCACATCAAAAGTTGTGGACCACACTACTCTATCTCTTAGTAGCTCATTTTTGGAAATAAGCCACCACCACATAACCATCATTCCCATGTATATATAAAATATGAAGTTTCATTATGTATATTCAATCACCTTTTATATGTGCTTTTTAATTTCTTGCAAGGAGATGTATTAATCAGCAAAAATTCTTTTTCACGGCATTCTCTAAATTTACTTGAATTTAGGAAATTTTCAATCTATTTCAGCTGAAGCTGGCAAAATTACCAGACTATGAACATTGGGAAATAGTAAATGTACAGTAGCTAAAATATATTAACACTTGTAAAACAGGCCTAGTTGACACCAAAGCTATGCTCCAATTTGCCCATGGCCGGAAGAAAAGTAGGTTCCAACTCACTTGCCTGGGCAAAGTGCTTGGCTCAGTTGTAGTGAATCAGTAAATAACTAGTTATAATTTATAAGTAAATATCTTCTCAGGGACCTGCTATTTTTTATGTTATCGTTACACTATTGGTTGTATAAACCTGTTTTTTTCCACGTTTCTTCGTTTCTTTTTCTTGGTTCTACCTTTCTTTCTCCTTCTCTGACTACATCTTTCATCTCCCACTCTCCTCTGCGCAAAAAACAAAAAAAAAAAACAAAACAAAAAAAAGACCCATCCCATCCCCAAAAAAAACGTCCTAAATTTATTACTATTGTACACAAGTTTTGGGCTCTTTTTATTGTTACTCTTGTTTATCTGTAATTGAGTTTCTAGTTACAAAGTATTAGGGCTCTTGCACAAAGGATAGGCATTGAATGGACTATTTTAGACTATTAGTTACCTTGGGCTTCCAGACTCTTATTCTCATAATGATTGCCAGAAAATTTTTTGGGGAAAGCTTGGTTTGTGATTTTTTTTTCTTCACAGTGATCAACATTTCTAAGAAGTCATGTTGTATTATCCAAAGTTTGTCTCCTACCAACAAATGAAAATTCTTGAGACAAAATGGACATATCAACCAAGATGAAGAGGTAGGAATCTCATGGAGGTGAAAACCACTTGTAACACGTAGGAATCTCATGAAGGTGAAAACCACTTGTAGCACTGACAATTCCTCCAAATATTGAACAACTTCAGTTTATACTTAAAATGCTGAATGTGAAACAAAAGATCACCAGTAACAAATGTAACATCTGTGTTGTACTTGATCAGGTGTGAGTTTGTTTCCCCTCGATGCACAACCACATTCACCTATAAGTTTCTTACTTTGTCGTTATATCCGAAAAATGAGAACATTCATGATTCTTTTACTCAATGATATAATATTTGTCTTTATTAAAAATAATAAATACAGAACGACACGTACCTAAATCTCAATTCTCCTTTAAACTGTCCAGACTGCAGTATAACCTGCCAGAGTTCATTTGCGCCATCAAGTATAAGATACAAAGAGAATCGATTTAGTGATTTAGAAGGGGAACTGTACAAACCACTAGATAATCACGTCAAGTCCAAGAAAAACAACAACATAATCATAATTGAGTACGGACAAAACAACAACATAATGGAAAGATTACTTCAATTCTAACAGGAAATTCTTTGCCATTCTTCACTCTATTGTAATAAAACAGTGAGGATCAGAAACCTAGAGGAAACTGTCACAATATGCATGTATATATAAAGGACCAGTGATGCGAGGGAACCCCAATCCCACTCCCCCACCAAGCGCACACACAGGCATGCACGCACGCACGCACACGCACCCACGCGGACACACACGCACACACAAAGCGTTTCCTGCCAAAAACATCAAAATATAGTTTAAATATATGTTACTGTAATCACTAATCAGATGATCTGGTGTATTGAAAATAGTATTTAATATATGATTTTGCACTATAATGAACAGAATGAAATGCCAGCTAACCATTCACTTATTCTCACTATATACTACTTCTAGCGGAAAGCAAAAAAGCATAAGGCTGAACAGGAATCAAAATCCTCAGCAACAAATGTTACATCAATAGAAATCTTAAAGTAAAAAGCATAAGGCTGAACAGGAATCAAAATCCTCAGCAACAAATGTTACATCAATAGAAATCTTAAAGTAGAAATTTGTACACTCTAAAAAAATATAAATCCTCAGCAACAAATGTTACATCAATAGAAATCTTAAAGTAGAAATTTGTACACTCTAAAAAAATATAAATCAGAGCCTACTTTGGGCTTTATGTATCTTAAGGAAACTGTACAATATAGGATTCATGTATCAGACCCCAAAAATTTGGGATGAAGACTTTGTTGTTGTAGTAACGAAACTATACGTATAAGAATCAAACAAGAGTCCCAATCTAATAATTAATAAACCAATCTATTTATAATAACATACACGTTGGAGTCCTTTTTCCATTCAGAAAGGAGGGTGAAGCTGACATTCAACTATTATGGATGAAAAGTAAAAAAAGTTTCAACATTGAGGGAACAAGCACAAAACCTACTAAAGTTAATGTCTACATCCAAATCTTCACCATTTTAACACATTATGCTTTAACCTCTAGCAATTGACTATTGTTTTTCATAGGAATAGAAATGTTTGCATGCTTTTAATTGTCACAAACTGAACACGTAGCACTCTAACTATGATTATATATTTCATACCTGAGAATCATCTGAAGGAATAAACCCCAATATAATCCCCCTGTTGATAGTCATAGCTGAAACAGTTCCACCCTGTGAACAGCTAAAAGAATTAGACGAGAAAAATTATTGCCCTTAAAATAAGAAGACACCCACTTAGAACATTAGATTGAAGGACAAGTGAGACCAAAAGAGATGGTTCTAAGGTTATATAATCAACAACAAGGCCAAAAGAGATGGTTCTACTATTATACAATCGACAGCAAGCATACTATTTAAATTCAAATTTTTTCTAACTGGCCCTTGAGGTGTGACTCAGGTTGGTTAAAATTAAGACGGGGTTGGGTACAAGTTCCCAAGATAAAGACTAGGGCCTATTTTTTGATATATGAATCTCGGTCACTAGAATTTGATGATGGGACCGCCCACTTTTGGAGATGCATCGTCTGAAAGTTGATCTACGCCATTTGAATTGTCTGGAAATGAATTCAAGATGGTTCTTAAGTTTAATTTATTACCCATCCATCGATTGATTAGCCAAAAAAAAAAAAAGCAAACAACTGAAAAGGGTGAGTCGGCCACGAGATTTTACACACGGCAGAAACTACAATTAATGAACCGTTTAAATAATTTATTAATTGAGACAACGTGGTCGTGGCTCCTCATTTCGTGCCCTCTGTCACTTCAGCCACCATCTCCTTCACCCTGTCCAGCTGATCCATTACAAAAACACAAAAATTTGGCACAAATTAAGAATCAGATGACCTTTTATTAGCAGATCCCTTGGATCCGGGAACATAAAGCAGCCGTAACGACGAGGAGACAACCGAGCGAGCGAGAAAACAATGGCAAAAGAAGAAGAAGGGGGGAAGAAGAAGAAGAAGAAGAAAAGATGTAAACATCAATCAAGAAACCACCAAGCGGAGCCCTCGATAAATTCAGGCGTCGAATGGAAACACGAGCGAAGATCTCAGATAGAGGAGATTACTTAGACGGCGTACAAATGCAGGATTCAAATCACAAGGAAGGCGACAGCGGTGCAGGGAATCTGAAGCGCTATACTAAAGTAAGTGAAGGGAACGGAACGGAATCCAGAGTCGTGGATGGAAAAGGCGGTGGGGAATGGAAACTGACCTCGTCGGGGGAGGGCCATGAGGCGGAGAGGCCCATCGGTCGCTGAGCAGAGAGGCTCTCGAGTCGAGATGACGGTGGGATCTGAGCCTCAGTTGATACTTAATGATGATGAGTAGAGAACAGGAGGGAACAAATTAAATCCAGCAACCCAATCATCGGTATAAAAAAAACCCACTCCTTCGGGTACTAAAAGGATTGGACTCGTTTTATCTTGCGATTTTCGCATCGGTCCCCGATGTCTCATTTACTTATACGCAGGTCCCCCAGTTGAGTTCAACATTTATGCTTACAGGTCTCCCGGATCGTTTTGTGATAAATGTCCCTGAAACTGTCAATCTTTTGAGATATATGTTCCCATGATTAATTCTCATCCAGGCAACCCAACTAAACTAATGGCGTTATTAGTTTCATTTTTTTTCCCCCATTTCTGCCGTTGTCTTTAAGGGGTTGTTTGGTTAATGTATTTGACATTGGGGGTTGGGCAGAAAACCTGCCAAAAGAGAGCACTTTTGACAGGCTTTTTGCCCAACCCCCAATGCCAAATACATCAACCAAACAGCCCCTAACCTACCCTTATTTTTCCCATGATTAATTGCACTTGGAAACCGTGTTATTTTCCCCTACTTTGCACTTGCATACCTCAGTTGTTTTTTCGCAACACTTATATACTCTAAAATGTTAGATTCTGCACATAATTACCCTCAGTTGTGTAAATGAGAGAATTATTTTTTTCTCAAAAAGCCTCGTCTGACACTCACATGCAAACTTGTAAGGCATTTTAACCCCTGATATTTGTTGAATTATTGTTAGACCTATCAAATCCTATTTTTAAATAGAATTATGGTAGGCTTAAAATATAATTATGTTAATTTTAACAAAAGTTAAGGATCGAAAAGTTCTAATATAATGCTAGCTTGTGAGTGTCACATAGGAACTTTTATGGAAAAATTCTAGTATTTCCACTAACTTAGTGTAATTAAGGGCAAATTTTAAAAATTTAATCTATGCGAGTGCTGCCAAAATAAAATGAGGGCGGATGCATGCAAAATAGAGAAACCATAGGGCATTTAACTGCAATTAAGCCTTTAATTTAGCTAGGTCAAGTGGATGAGAACTAGCCATGAGGACTTGTTTCAAAGAACTTAATAATTTTAGGGGATTTATATTAAAATATGATCAATGGGGGACTTGTGTCCAAATAGGTGACATTCGGGGGACTTATATCCGAATAGATGAGCTTCTGGGGGAGCTTTATATGGAAATATGATGAGATTTGGGGGACCAATTGTATCTCAAAAACCCTTTTATTTTTAGAGATAAAAGAGAGAATTAGGTAGCCAAATATTTGGACGGACGCACGCACCCCCTATAATCACGGTCACGCCTGAATCCGTTCAGATACGCAATAGCTGTCCAGTTAGGGATGATTACTGTGACTGCTGAGCCTATTCTCAACGCTGGGCCAAGCTAACAAGACAGCTGGAAGATTTAGCAATATCAAGCTTCGGGAGTCTACTGGAGAAATAAAGATATTTCGAGGTAGTATACCATGAAAACTCCAAATTTTATTAGCACAAGTAACTATATGAATATAAATATCACATTCCAAATCAAATATGCTGTTTTTTTTTACTGACTTTTAACGAGAAGGCATGCAACTAACCTACCAATGAGAAATTATCTAGTTTTTATATACTGGTCCACTTAAAGGGTGGTTTAGTAGGTCACATGACAAAGTCGTGTCGCTTCTTCGTGAGGTGCCCGATTCGATTCTCATGTGCACCAAATGTGTCGTCAATATATATATATACATCCATATCCAAAAAACCTATACTATGTGTTTAGACTATGGCTTGTTATATATTAACAATTTGTTAAAGATGGCAAGATGTTAGGCGAGAATAAATGCCACTTATAACATCAAGTGGCCCATCCAAAACTACCTCCGCAAGTGCTACATGTTGGGAATTAGCTTTGTATCAGTACAATAAAAGTTATTGATGTCCACACTTATTTTATTATACATAAAATTGACGTTTTATTTGCAAAAAATTAAAGTAATGACACAAATAAAAAGTGTGGAAAATCACGATCGTATAGTTGTGCCATTAGATATAAAATAAAATATAATTGAAAAAGGCTATTGTTTGTGGGAAAATTTACAGTAAAAGAAATAAAGGAAAATTGATTTGTATTCCTTCGATCTCAATTACAATTTGGATTTTCTGATTACAAAAGAGAGGAGAATTAATCTGGATTCTCCCCTTTGTTTAATTCTGGGTTATTCACGGTGGCGATAAAATGCCTCCCTCGAATGCTCGCGTCGAGTTTGCTCTCCGTTGACGATCCGACGTTTTGCTTCACTGGAACGATGTCTTCTCCTCACGGTTTGACGTTGTGGAGAACTTGCAAAGCAAGTTTTTGAACTCTGAATGAGTTTAGAAGAACTCTGTAAAAGGGTTTATTTGAACCGAAAATCGGTTAGTAAGCCAAGGCCAGAAGAAAGCTCCGGTGGTCGATCTCCAGATCTGAGAATGCTCCAAAGATCCTCTCTTTGCTGCCAAGCTCCAGCGTCAATCCGAACCAAGAAGTTCCAACCTCGCTGCCAAGTCTCAGATCCAAAAAACCAGCCCGAACTCAATTGAGTTTACCCATATTTATAGGGAATTAAGGGGTGTAACCGCCCTCCTTAATTCTCTCCATAATGGGGTTGAGAGGGGTGTAACCGCCCCCTTAATCCGCTCCTAAGTGGGGCGGAAATCCCTCAAATCGTGGAGGGAAAACGATTCCTGCAACCGTTCAGCTCGTGTTTGAACGAGTCAAACGCCCACGTTGGCGTTCAGGACCCTAACTCCGCGTTTTAGAATGGAGACGCGGAGTTGGGTACTCGTTGGGTGTTGAAAAACGCGAGGGCCGCTCGCGTTTTGGAGTCTGAATGTTGGAAACGCGGGGGTCGCCTGCGCTTCGTTTCATGAAGGTTGGAAACGCGAGGGTCGCCTGCGTTTTGCTTGTTAAAGCTTGGAAACGCGGGGGTCGCCTGCGTTTCAGGAATTGAAACGCGAAGATGAATTCCGCGTTTTTAGAAGGAGCCAATGACTTATAGCTTCTTCTGTAGAGCGTTGCAAAGACTATTATCTTGTAATCTTCATCTTGGCTCCTTAAAAATATGAGAGTCGTCAGATTGTAACTCCCGATGTTGATTGTGAAGACTATTGATTAGAGCTTTCATCAGTTATTGTGAAGGTCATCAGATTGTAACTTTCATCGGTCTATGTGAAAGTCTTTAAATTATAGCCTTCTGGAAGTCGTCAGATTGTAACATCCATCATCGGTGTTTGATGGGGGATTAGCTATCTATTTTTATTTTTATTTTTTTTGACAACCTACAGCTATTAGTCACACATGGATTGTGTGAGGGTCTATTGATGAGCTTAAATAACAAATCTTGGGTTTTAAGTATATTGGTAATTAAACTTTTATGATAGTATATAAGTTAACCAACTCTATAGTTAAGTGTGTTTTGGTGAAAGTAATCCTAGAATGACTAACCTTTTGGGAAGCTATAGTGTTGAATAGTGATCTTTATTTCTAAGGGCTAAACGGAACTATGTGTCACATCTCTAGACACATGTATGTGTCATGAGTTTTGTGGCATATGTATGTGGCTAATAGGCACACATGGATTGTGTGAGGGTCTACCGATGAGCTTAAATAACAAATCTTGGATTTTAAGTATATTGGCAATTAAACATTTATGATAACATGTAAGTTAACCAACTTTATAGTTAAGTGTGCTTTGGTGAAAGTAATCCTAGAATGGCTAACCTTTTAGGAAGGTATAGTGTTGAATAGTGATCTTTATTTCTAAGGGCTAGACAGAACTATGTGTCACGACTATAAACACATGTATGTGTCACGAGTTTTGTGGCATATGTATGTAGCACCACTCTCGACATATATAGTATCATGAGTTTTGTGACACATGATATATCGCAATTTTTATTACATATATATGTATCATAAATTTTGCGACACATTCTCACACACACATGCTCTACCTACACTTTGGGTATGTGTCGCACTTTATTTGTATGACAAAAATATGTCACATGGAGATAAAATATATATATCACAATTTACAATTTTTGTTATAATGAGAGTCGAAAAAGAAGCTGAAAGCAAAATGAGGAAAAAAACGATGATAGCCTGCGAGACCGGCCAGTCCGACCGACAGGATTCTCTACCAGTATGCCTGGTCAGTCAAACATGTTCGAGCTAATGTTTCCTATTTTACCATTTTTTGAAGTTATGTTCTAGTTAGGACTCCTATGGAGTTATGTGTTCAATTTTTGAGACTATAAAAGAGATTTTCTTAATTCTAGGGTGTTATATCAAAAAATAACCTAAATACTAATCCTCCCCCAAGAGTCGACATGTGTCCTGAATTAATTACACACTATCTCGATTTGACCCTAAGCAGGACGAGTCTAGTAACGTCATCACTCGACCCTTACCCAGATGGGCCGAGTCAAAAGGCATCTTCACTCGAGCCCCTCAGTTCAGGATGACCTCATGCTTCTTCATTTGGCAAGGTTGGATTGAGAACCTCATAGTCCGAGATGGCCGAGTAGAAAGGCATCCTTTGTCGTCCCACTCGCAAATTTGACTCGAGAGGCGGTTTGTCCTCGAACTTATCGTCGACAGCCAGTCACCATCACGGTGGATGCATGATTGGAGTCATCATTACTCCACCCCCAAAGTCTTAATGATTCATTGGACCGCATCAGCACCTTAAGCTATCTGTCATCACTGTATTAATCACAATGTGACTCAGACCCTATAATATCGACACCTGTAGAGTATCTACTAACTTAGCCGACTGCCAAGACTCAGCCAAAATTACCTGAGCACCCCCTCAATTGGGCATAAATAGGCTCATCGCCTACTAACCAAAGGTACATGCAATTCCTGCACATTTAGAGAGAACTATATCAATTTCTTGATCCTATTCAGATCGTAACTGACTTGATCGTCGGAGGAATCACTGGAGAACCCAACTCTGGTCATCTAACATGTTACAACTTTGCATGACTCTCTTCCTATCAGGGAATCAACCACTACAGGAGGTCAAGGGACCCCAATCTCTTCAAGATCGGCCCTAAACACTCCTGTTGAGAACTCACGCATCAACATAGGGTTAGATGTATCAAGCTAAGAATAGTATCATATTGTCAAAGAGAAGTAGAGAGGACTAAGGAGAGAAATCTAGGGTTTGAAAGATCTTTTGGTGGAAATTAAGAGAGGGAGTTTCTTGTGGAATCTTTAGAGCTCACAAGAATAGATTGCATCTTGTAAATCTCTAATATAAAGAAGCCTCAGATCTCTTCCCATGGACGTAGGGATTGTTAAACCACGTAAGTCCTGTGTCTTTATGCTCTTGATCCATTTTTTGCAAATTATTACTTTCTATTTGGTTCAAACTTATAGTTTCTTGGAGTTACCACACTGTCAGGTGTTAGATTGGTCTATAAAGAAGGAGGTGATCTAATCAGATGTTCGGTAATATTTTCCCAAGTTGCGCTTTTGCATAGATTATCCACTGGTGAACAAAAATCAGTGTCGTGTTGCGGATAGTGTTGTAGGCTGTCTAAAAATCACAATAGATAGTTAATCCCCCATCAAACACCGATGATGGAAGTTACAATCTGACGACTTCCAGAATGCTACAATTTAAGGACTTTCACGTAGAAGGTTACAATCTGACGACCTTCACAACAACTAATGAAAGCCACAATTCAACAGCCTTCGCAATCAACATCGGGAGTTACAATCTGACAACTCTCATATTTTCAAGGAGCCAAGACGAAGATTATAAGAGGACGATCTGTGCAAAGCTCTAGCAAAAGAGACTACAAATTAACGGTCTCTTCATATTAGAATGCAGATATCTCTCAAACCGTAAGGAATTTGGCGAAACGGATGAAGCGAACCGAAGCCTTTGGCTCGGTTCGGATGGCCCCGTCTCGTCGAGATAGCCGATTTTCATATATAATTCGTCCAATTCCGACTTACGGTTTGAAAGTTATGACCTGTTCTTCGTAGCAAATTATGTTCTGAAGTCCGTCTGCAAGACCGGACTTCGACAGAACATTGGACTTAGCTTGAAGCTCGCCAAGCCCGCCTAAGGTTTGCCTCTGCATTACAGAGTCAAAACGCATAGGTCGAACCAGCGTTATAACCTCAAAACGCAGAGGTTATCCTTGTGATATAACATCAAAACGCAGAGTTACGGCCCAACTCTGCGTTTTCAGCCTAAAACGCAAAGTTCACCTCTAAAACGGCCCAACTGTGCGTTTTCAGCCTAAAACAGGCTCAACTCTGCGTTTTCAGCCTAAAACACAGAGTTCATCTCTAAAACAGCACGACCTGTGCGTTTTCAGCCTAAAACAGGCCCAACTCTGCGTTTTCAGCCTAAAACGCAGAGTTCATCTCTAAAACGCATGCGGCCTGTGCGTTTCAACTCCCAGCGAGCGCCCAACTCTGCGTCTCATCTTTAAGACGCAGAGTTAAGGTCCGAACGCAAGCGGCCCTTGCGTTTTCAACTCCCAACAAGCGCCCAACTCTGCGTCTCATCAATAAGACGCAGAGTTAAGGCCCAGAACGCTGTTTTCAGCGTTTTGACTCGTTCAAAACACTAACAGAACGGTTTCAAAACCGTTTATCCCACGTTCTGAGGGATTTCCGCCCCACTTAGGAGTGGATTAAGGGGGTAGTTACCACCCTAAATCCCCTATAAATAGGGGAAAACTCAACTGAGTTCGGGGATTTTGGCTCTGGGCTCTTGGATTATTCTTTTTGGGCAGCAAAGCAAGAGCATTCGTTCTTCCACTGGAGCTTTAGAGGTCGACACAGGAGCTTCTTTATCCTTGGCTTATTAACCGAACTTTCGCGTTTAAATCAATCTTTCATAGAGATAAACTCGATCTGAGTTATCAACTCGTCCAGAGTTTCCAACTTGCTCTGCGGTTCTTCTTAAAACTCGCTCTGAGTTATTAACTCGTTAAGAGTTATTTTTAAGACTTGCCACGCAAGTTCTCCACAGCGTCAAATCGTGAGGAGAAGACATCGTTCCAGTGAATCAAGACGTTCGGATCGTCAACGAGAAGCAAATTCGACGCGAGCATTCGATGGAGGCATCTCATCGCTACCGTGAAGAACCCAGTTTTAAACAAAGGGGAGAATCAAATTCATTCTCCTCTCTTTTGTAATCGGAATCCAAATTGTAATTGATTTTGAGAGGAATACAAGTCGATTTTTCTTTCATTGTCTTTTTACTGCAAAATTTCCAACAAACAAGTGTGCGCCAACAATGGTAACATACTCATCCTCTTCCATCAACATCCCACCTCGATCCATCTACTGCAGCCTCCAAATGAAAACCGAGAGAATGGAGAGGGCCTTAGTTAGTGAGGAGTGTTGTGCGCAGCGGAAATTTCGGCAGCACCTCTGGTGCGCAAGGTGCACAACAAGAGATTAGATCACAACGAAATTCTTGTTTCTCAAAGGAAACAAGAACCAAAAGCCAGATATCTCATCAAAGTGAGATATCAGCTCTTCCTCTCGTCAGCTCTAGGACTGCGCGTCGAGGGAACCTACAAGCTATTACAAATCACGGCAAGAACATAAATTTTTACGTGGTTCGGCAAACTGCCTACGTCCACGGGGCAAGGAGGGGGAGATCTACTATTAGAGGGAGAGATACAACTGGGGTTTACAATCTCACAACCTAAACCCTCTCACAAACTCTCAGGTCCCTCACACAAATATCTCTCTCAAAAGGGGAGCACAAATCAAAGAACAACTGCAAAAAGACTTTGTATTTCTCTGTGAATAGCCGCCAAAGTCTGTCCTTGCTCTCTGCCACTTGCTACAGTCGAAAAGAAAAAAAAACGATTTTTTTTCTTGCTCCACGCAACTGCAGCCGCAAAACCTCCTACACTTGCACCTTTCCGCAGCCAAACCTCCTTGCTTGCTTTTTCACGAAAAACCTAGGTGCATTTATATGGAGATTGATGAAATCGGGTGGGCCGCACTTGGGCTTGTGCTCTTCGTTCACGCGTCAACTTCACGCGTCAAACTTCACGTGAAACAATTCACGCCTGGGCCCCACACTCACAAGGAGCAGGACTAATTAGTATTTAACAATCGTCATTTGTGTATATCATCTTCCTGTGTCTAATAATTTTCAACTTTTCACTAAATACAAGTTACATAATATATAAAAATAATAATATATAGAATGAAATGTGCTAGTATATTTGTCCATACGGGAAGGAAGGATTCAAATCTAACAGCTTGGTTTGTAATGGAGGCCACGACGCACTTATATACTTGTTTTAAAGGAAAATTACACAAATGTTTTGTACTTTAGGGGTTTTGGATTTAAAAAAAAAACTTGAATTTTGTAGATAATACAAATAAAACCCTTCACTGTTGGAATATCTCATAAACATGTAGTAACATGTTTAGTGAAAATAATAAAACAGTTTGTCCTATCTTGCTCCCCGGCCCATATGAAGGTTCTTCATTCAAAATTTTCATTGCAAAATTTGATTTGCATAATCCAAACGCATTACTCTTTCTGAAAACATTAATGCAGGTTTTCCCTCATTTTCTATAGTTCACGGAGGTTTCCTGGGGCCTATAGGGGGGGTTGGGATCCTCTACTAAGACATAGTGCCTCCTAATGCATCTCCACCTTTCATTTTGTGCATAAGCACAAAATACGAGGAGGTACTATGCAATGAAAGGTGAATATGCATTAGAAGATATTAGGAGGCATTATGCCTTAGTAGAGGATCCCAATCCCTATAGGTGAGGGGGCGCTGAAAATTGCCATTTATTAAATAATAACTAATAACTAAATTGCTATAGCCTACAGGTGGTTGGCATATGGTTTTGTTGATGGGTCGCGTGGCGCGGCCGGGTGTCGCATCATGCAGGCGTAGGTGAAGCTTATCTGACCGTAATAATTCCACATGCTCCTAATTCAAAATCTTAAATGCGAAGAAAATTAATATTGCAATTCGTTGCGCATGGTTTTGGTTTCCAGCGAGAGGAGCCGGTACCAGATCGATCGCGTAATTGGGCCGCTGACTTGAATTGTGGTTGGAGCGCGATTGAGAGAGTCGGTGAATCGTGTACTCATGAGACTTGAGGGAGCCCATCCATCCAATTAGTCATTTTCCGCAGCGCACTTTCCGTCATCGGGTGAGGAGCCAGACCCGGGCTGAACAGGATTCGTGATCACGAAATACCAGCGAAATCGTCTGCTCAATCGCATTCTCCGACATATATAAAGTACCCTGATGCTCTCTGCTGATCCAATGACCAACATGAATGTGATTACAAATAAATAAATTATTATATGGACAGTCCTAATCGACTACTCGCATGCCTATATATATTGAATATGAACATCAATTAATCCCTCCCTCATACCCCCGTGTAAATCTTCCGTGGCTCCTCCTCCGCATCCGAGGCTCTGACGATATCAGTGGCGTAAAACATGGGAAGCATTATAAGGTAGCAGCAAAACACGAGGGAAGGACCGAGCATCCACAACAAGAGGGGGATTGCGGCGTAGAATAGCCTGTTCCCAACACCGTGCAGAAGAAAACCCTTGTTGAGCGTGTCACAAATGTAGCCCACTGTGATTGCAGGATCGCGTTCATGCTCATCCCCGATGTTGGGGATGTTAATGAGGAAGCAGGCCTGGTTCATGATCCTTATGGAGAGGGTGTAGCAGATGAAGGTGAGGAGAAAGACGAAGAGGAGAGTCACAAACTTGAGGTAAATCATGAAATCCTGATGAGCGCCGTATAAAGAGCTGTTGAGGGGTTTCTTTACACTGTATGTGCTGCTAAGGATGGCAGCGAGGCCGGTGCAGAGGAGGATGGAGGTCGTTGCCATCAGGGTCGATGCCATTATTGCGTTTCTTATGCTTTGCACCACCACCATGTGCTTCTTCCCGTTTTCCTGAGTTCAGGGGGAAAAAATAAAAATCAACACAGATCAAACACAAAACTCGTGACGAATTAAGTAATCGACAAAATAACATGTGCATGGTGCACGGAGACACGCTCTGTTTTTAGACAAACTTAATCCACATTGCAAAATTGACTCACTAAAATGGATGAAGACTTTAATATGCGCTCAACTCGGATTGTGCAGGTGAAATACGAAGGCACGCATCCATCAATACGCTAATGAAGGGGAAGGGTATACCTACTCTAAAATTCATTAGGGGACATGCTGGGGCAACTAACTAATTAAAGCCAGCATCTTAAATACAAAGGAAATTATTTAAATAAATTAAACAGAAAAAGGCGTATATGGTAGATAGATAGATAGATTAAAAAAAACAGACAGACAGATAGATAGATAGATATACGAGTACCTCGATCATGGCAACCGCCCATCTTCGTTGGGCGGCGGAATTGACACCGACATCAGTCGTGTGAGGTCGAGACTTGATCACTCTCCAAAGCCAAACATGGTACACAGAGCACAAAGTGATGCCCAGGGGGACTAGAATCATATCCAAGTATCCCGCTCTCCACTCCATAACCACAATCGCATCAGTCCTCTACGATCTCGATCTTACGGGAAAACACCCTTCTGTGCTCCCCAGCATATAAAGCCTCCGCCAACCCTGTTGCATTTATTAACAGGGGGAGGCTGTTCAAGGCAGGCAGCAAGTGTTTCGGCACATCAAGCTAATGTATTGCCGCTGCCGCATCACCAAATCTTTATCACTTCAAGGTTTTCCTACACTTCTTTCTTTCTTTCTTTTTATTGTTGTTTGAGGGAATTCCAATTTTATGAACTCTTTTTTGCCTTCGCTTTATATATATAAAATCTATCCTAACATAATAAGCTGAGCTATAGTTTACACCAACTGTTTGGCTAAGAAGGCATGAAAGATAAAAGACGGGAAGCGCGGTCCCCTTCCCCATGAAACTGGGAGCTGAATTGCTCAGAGAGTCAGTTTCACGAGGGGAAGGGAATTCAGTTGAAGGCAGGGGAAGGATGCTTTCAAAATTAAAGCTAACAAGTTGTTAGTTAGCCTCATGCATGTGTTCCTTTTGCCCCCCGTTCATGGCCATAGGAGTCGTGACGTGCTAATCAAACGTAACGAAGCAACGTCCAAAACAAAAGCCGGGTGGGGTGTCAAAATGATGGCAGGCGTACATCATAACTAATTGGGAGAAATGCTTCCAGCCCCCAAAACCAAAGAAAACGTGCTCCCCCTCTTAAAACTTTTTCAACGGGCTCTTTGCCTCCAAAAGTAAACTAATTATTCACTGAGCCCCCAAAACACAAAGCCCAAGAATTTTACACAGGTAAATACTATAATAATCATTCTCTCTCTCTCTCTCTCTCTCTCTCTCTCTCTCTCTCTAACCACGCAATCCCTCCGCTCTCCCTCCTCCTTCCCCTACCTCTCCACCCGCCGCCACCGCCGCCCTCCTCCTACAATCCTCGCCTCCTCCGTCGTCGTCGCCGCCCCAAAACGCAACCTTCGCTGCCGATTGATCCACCGCGTCAATCGTTCCTTTGCCAGCGATCCTCACAACCTTCGCTACCAATTTAACCTCCCCACAACAAAGATTCAGCGCCTTGGAGCTCCCCAGGGACACCACCGCCGCCCTCCTCCTACAATCCTCGCCTCCTCCGTCGTCGTCGCCGCCCCAAAACGCAACCTTCGCTGCCGATTGATCCACCGCGTCAATCGTTCCTTTGCCAGCGATCCTCACAACCTTCGCTACCAATTTAACCTCCCCACAACAAAGATTCAGCGCCTTGGAGCTCCCCAGGGACACCACCAACAGATCCTCTGCCCCGTCGGCGAAGGGAAACTCCCTCTTGTTAGTAAGCACGGCGTGATTACAGCCGCCGTCGGGTTTCCCATCCCAACCCCCCTCCCATCGCTTTGATCTCGGTCCTCCTATCCACCGACTTCACCTCAGTCGCTCGATCCGCAACGCAGGTCGCGACACAGACGTCTTTGATGAGGAAATTAAAGCCATCGGATACCACGGCGTTAGACCTCGAGAACATGAACGCCGACCCCGTCAACAGATCGAAGCACAAGATCAGCAACGACTTTTTAGAATCCAGGCTCAGACACGCATCTCCAAACAACTTCTTGAACTTGTTGCTTAATAATTTTGACGAGCTGAACAGCTTGCGAAATCTCCCTCTCCTCTGAAACATCTTTTGATTTTTGGCTAGGAATAATCAAGAAATTATATGTAAATATAACTAAATTTTGGGCTAATTGGCTTATAATTAGTTGCAATGGTGGAATATCAGTGGGTTGTTCTTGAAACTTCTGTCGGTTACGCGTTTGTTGTTAAGGTTATACGAGCTGCTTGTTAAGATTACGGTTGTTTGTTAAGGTTACGCGTTTGTAGTTAAGTTTACGCGTTTCTTGTTAAGGTTATACGAGTTGCTTGTTAAGATTACGAGTTACTTGTTAATGTTACGCGTTCATTGTTAAGGTTACGCGTTGCTTGTTACGCGTAACCTTCATATTTAACGGAATCTGACAGAAGTTTCAAGAACCACCCATTGATATTCCACCATTGCAACTAATTATAAGCCAATTAACCTAAAATTTAGCTATATTTACAAACACGCAACATTAACAACCAAAGCGTAACCTTAGCAACCAACGCGTAACCTTAACAACAAACGCGTAACCTTAACAAGCAACCCGTAATCTTAACAAGCAACTTGTATAACCTTAACAAGAAACACGTAAACCTTAACAACAAACGCGTAACCTTAACAAGCAACCCGTAATCTTAACAAGAAACTCGTATAACCTTAACAACAAAGCGTAACCTTAACAACAAACGAGTAATCTTAACAACAAACGCGTAACCTTCATATTAACGTAATCCGATAGAAGTTTCAAGAACCACCCACTGATATTCCACCATTGCAACTAATTATAATCCAACTAGCCCAAAATTTAGCTATATTTACATAAATTTAGCCCAAAATTCAAGAATCACCCACTAATTATAAGCCATTAGGACTTCTCCGATCCCCCCATCTCATTGGTACAAAATTCAAGGAAAAAACAAGAAAATTCATTCCTTATCGCCTTCAGTACTTATTACCCCTCAGCCACTCTTATCTTGTTCCCGCACCCACACTTTAGCTTACCGTGATCCCTCTCGAAGAACTCCCTGTTTGCGTCGAAAATTGATGTATTCATTGCGGTATTCATTACAACTTCGGTCGTTACAATGAAAACA
>NC_033798.1:131235073-131267931 GCF_001876935.1 Asparagus officinalis | reverse complement strand
TCACAGACTGTGCCAATCACTAACAAGTGAAAGCACAGGGTTCGAGGCAAACGACCGTTTTAAAAAAAATCGCGGCTGAACAGAGGCAAAAACCGGTTGACCGAAGAAAATATCGGTCGACCGAAAAATACCTTCGGTCGACCGACCGAAAAAATCGGTCGACTGCCAGCAGCTAAGGAGTTTTGACAAAACATCCAGAGACTCATCGGTCGACCGACACCGATTAAGGGTTGAGAAATTCGGTCGACCGTATCGGTCGACCGACGACACTCTGGAGACATAGTGAAGAAAGGTCATCGGATCGGTCGACCGGACCGGTCGACCGATTTCTGACATATTCTGAAATCAGGTTATTTGACCAAGTTGAAATATTTCCAAAATATTCATTTTACCTCTGAAAATTCTGAAACTTTGTAAAATGTTTTTAATACTAAAAACAAACTGCTTGGAAAAAGAATTTTGCAGATAGGTACTCAAACTTGTAAAAAATAGTATTTTGTGAAAAACGCTTAAAGCACAAGTTTAAAAACGTGTGTGTGATTCCCAATAGCTTCAAGTAAACTCAGTAACTCTTTGCCTACATTCTAGCACTAGAGAGAAAAACAAAAGAAAGCTAATATCCTCATATAGAGAGCAATATACTTGAGCTTTGATATAGCTTGAATCGGATGAAGCTTTTAATCGAATTTGACGTTCTTGAAATAACGTTGCTTCATCTCTTGGCCTCCTCCTCCTTTGGATATCTTCGTTGTAGCATATATTCCATCCATCCTCCATTTATGGCACTAACGAGCTTGACAAATGATTTTACTACATTTACACTCAATAAGCCATTAGTACCGATAATGGTGGTTGTAAGAACATCATCAAAACATAAGGGCTAACAATTACAACAAAAGTCAACGCCGGATAACGCGTTACAGTAAAGGTCGATGCTGGTCAACACATCGATAATTTCGCTAAAATAAGGCAGAGGATGATTCCAAGGAGTTCAATCGCATTCAGATATGAATTTCTAACGAAGATGATCAGTTCAAAGTCAACTCAATAACATGAGCTAGATTCAGAAACTTACGCATCAATTTCAGTTCAAGATTTTGACAACGGTCAAACGATAAATACAGCGCCGGAAGAACTTCATCTATTTGACAAAACACTGAATAGACTGAAGGCTGAAAAAGTCAAGAATTAAACAGTTCACAGGCCCCTCTACGAGATTGAGGAAAGGGCCTATCTTATCCAAAGTATTCCAGACTCCTCTATAAAAGAATGAATCTAAAATTCTTTGGAGGGGGTATCTGTAGGAGTCAAAAATTACCTATAGGTCCCCGAATACAGCTCGAGACAAAGAGAAGGCGGTGAACGTTATTATCCAAGTCGAAGAGGATTATCTGAGTCAAATAGGATTATCCTATGCCGACAAGCGCATGAAGCGAATCGGCGAACCGTTGATGACGCGGTAACGAATCACCACAACGACAAACGCCAAGTGGCCCACACGCTCGTCAGCCACCAGAATGGCAAACCAAGTGTCCCGTGCGCTCAAACCACCCTCAAGTGGCCCACGTGCTCGTCAGTCAACGCGCGCACGTCAATCAACGCGTGCACGTCAGTCAACGCGCACACGTCAATCAACACGCGCACGTCAGTCAAGCGATCCGCGCGAGGAAGCGCACAAGTTAACGAAACGATGAAATACTCATAAATGACGCGTGCAAGTCAACAAGACGACCAAATACGTAAAACGGTAGAAAATACAAGTTCCGGAAAAGTCGGAAAAACACCAAAAAGTTCAGCGAAAAGCCAAACTTCCCGCGCCCGCGCGGGTCGGATGAATCCGACCCCCCCCCCCCCGCGGGTCGGATTCACCCGTCGTGCTGTTTCGACCCCCGGACATGTTTTCGACAGTTTTGAACGATTTTCTCAGGATTTATCTGTTCCAGGGGTTTCCAACTGACTTGATATCATCCACAAACATGGTTAGGCCGTTATTGACTGAAGATATGGCCAAATCCATCATTCTTATCCGAAAATCCCCCAACCGAAGCCTATAAATACAGGCCTAAGGGCTCAATTCACAGGGGTGGAATTATTATCAAGAGGGCGAGGTGCTACCGGATCAAGGAGTCAAAGGAGCACGAATTTCAGAGGAGGCTAACTAATCTTGGCGAAGTTCTTCAGCATAAAGAGGGAGAGTTCGAGAGATCCGAAGCCCCGTCCGTCCGTTCCTCGAGATTAGGCTTTATTTTAATCTCGAGAAGAGCTACTGATTTCGCTTGGTCGATCTCAGAGCTTCAAGCGAATACTTCCTTGGTGAAGTAGGAGCTCTGTCAATTTTCTGTCAACCGGATCTGATCCGTAGGCGGTCCACGGATATCGACGTTCCGGCACATGTAAAGATCCCGCACAAACAGAAGATCGATAAACGATCTCTCTGCGTTTGTTTGATAAAGTTGTAAACTTTTTATTTTTATTGTGTAAGGAGATCTTATAAAAAGATCAACTTTTTATTTTATTCAAGTTTATTGTAACGACCAAAGTTGTAATAGATTCAATGATAATGAAAACAACAACTTTTGAACCAAACAGTTGTTGTTCTACAAATTTCAAAATTGTTACGGTGCTGTTTATAACTTATTGATTTTGTACTGTTTGTAGGTTTTGATATTTCTAGGGCGTGTTTCTATAAAATTCGACTTTTTGAGGGGGAACTTTGTTATTTCAAAAACTTTTAGGGTGTTTTTTTAAAATTCATAATTTTCAACAGTTTTTTTATTTACTAGTTTTATTTTTCATTTTTAAATTTTTTACTTGTTGAGGGTTTTTTGCAACTTTTGAGATTTTCAGGATGTTTTTTGCAAATTTAAAAATGTCATATTACCGTTTATAAGTTATAGATTTTATATTGTTTGTAGATTTTGATTTTTTGGGGTATGTATTTGTAAATTTGACTTTTTGAGGGTGTATCTTGTAATTTTTACAACTTTCAAGATGTTTTTTTTTCCAAATTTTAAATTTTCATGATACTGTTTATAGTTTATAGATTTTGTCATGTTTTGTAGGTTATGATATTTTCAAGTTTTTTTGGTATATTTTGAACTTTTGAGGATGTATTTCTAAGTTTTGAACCTTTCATGATGTTTTCTGCAAATTTTAAAATTTTCATGGTGTTGTTTGTAATTTATAGATTTTGTACTGCTTGTAAATATTGATATTTATTAGGTGTATTTTCATAAATTTTGACCGTTAAGAGGTGAATGATAAATGGGTTAAGCGAATCCATGAGTTGACCTATTTATGACCAGATAAATTGGTCCTTTGTGTCAACCTGTTTATGACCTGACCTATATAAAATGTCCCATACCCATTTATAACGGATCATGTTAGGTTAGTGGGTAGGGTCATAAATTGTCACTCCTACATAAAGATCTGTGTAGGACTATTCAACTCCAACACCGACACTTATTAGATTGACAACCATGTGAGTCATTTCAAACTTCAACAACGCAACGACGATAATTCCCCTACTTATTACTAGAATCACACTCTCTTTACCAGAGATTTCCATGCGCGTGTGTATATACACACACACACCTGTATGTGTGTGTATATATTCATATATATACATATATGTAGAGTAGAACTTGTGTCAACTTAAGTGGATAGTGAATAGTGTGTCCACCAAACTTTATATCCACTCATTTAACATATAAAAAGTCACTTCATATCATGCAAGGATCCCTAGGAAACATCTAAGGGTTAAAAAGTTTAGTGGATGTCCACTTAAGTGGACACAAGTTTTGCTCCATATATGTATATACACACATACATATACCTAGTGGATTTGTGGAATCCAAATAGAAGTTAACGAAGCACACCTGGGTTACATTTTGATGATATCAGTAGAGTGAATAACAACACAATGATTTAACAGGAAGAATTACAAAATATGGTCTCAAGCTAACGTATTTAAACATATCAAAGATAACACCAGGCAACCAAAAAGTAAATACACAACCAGAAAATAAATAACAGTAAAAATGGTATCTCTAGTTTCCCATAAAATGTAAGCATAACGAGCACATAATTCCACAAGATGCAGCATTCAGAATACCAAAAAAAAAAAAAAATTAAATTAAATTTCATCTGCTACATTGAAAGTTAAAAGATTTCCAACTTCGCCACATGACCTCTCATTCTCTTCAGGTCTTATACCCTAGAGGTTGAGAGAGATTTCATGAATAAGAGAGATGCTAAATTCTCACCTCATGATTTCCCTATAATGCTAGTATTTCCAATTATTCCCTTGGATCCCTATTTTATTATTATTATTATTATTTTGTCTCAAGGGATTCATTTATAGTCATATGTCACTGAGGCAATCATTATGAGAAGCTATGTTAAGCTGCAGCGCTATACCAGCTGAAGCCATGGGGTCGGAACAGAGAGACTTGTCACAGGGAACCTTGTCACGATCTGAGGGCTTCAATACCCCAAGAGTACACTCGTCCAGGTTCTTGTCATTTAGGGCAGACTGGTATCTGCATTCCTTGCTACAGAAAGGATTCTCTCTGCAGGAACAAATAAAATCATGAAATGAGAATCAATCAAGCTGCAGTAGCAACTAGCAAGCAAACGTCGTAGATAATTGCAAAATAGAGGTAAGCACATAAAAATTTGGTTTGCTCACAAATTAGTTGGGTTCAAGAGAACACTGCCACTAAAATAACAGGCGCACATTTTGTACATTGACCCATTCCTAAAATGAGGATCAATCAAGCTGCAGTAGTAATCAAACATGGATAATAGCAAAACAGAAGTAAGCATCTAAATTTGGCTTGCTCACAAATTAGATTGGTTCGAGAAATATTGCTACTATAATTAGAGGAACAAAATTCTTAAATTGACTGATTCAAAGATGACAATAACAGCAGACGCAAAAATGAGTGGCACCGTTTCCTCATGATATGAAATCATACTTTATGAAGGTTCTCCCTATTTTCTAGAGCTTGTGTAAGAAGACAGCACTGTGCCTGAAAAAGTACAATTTTAATGACCCGCGCGAAAAGGCTCAAACATATACAATGCAAGGTCAAGGTTAAACTCTGGTCCATTTATACACAACCTACGTACCTCTAGTTTGGTTGTCAGATACTTCTTCAAGACAACTAACTGGATAGGCCCGTGCAAGAATCTCTCGCTATACACGGAGGACCACCCAGGGCCTATTTTATGCAGCCTTACCATGCATTTGTTGGTTGTTTCCACGACTCGAACCTGTGACCTTCAGGTCACACGGAGACAACTCTTATCGTTGCGGCAAGGCTCATCGTTTTGAAGATTTATTTCTCCTTTCCCCATCTTTTCTTTCCTTTTCCCAGCTCAGATCAGCAATAAGTATCTTCTTTGAGTTGCCAAGAAGAAGATTGCACAGATGCAGAAATGCTAACACAATGCGACGCGTAGATGCAAAGGAAAAAAAACACACACACACACACACACAAACAAGTATCACTTTTGGAATGTGTGTTCGACACGGCATGTATTTATTGGATTTGGATCATCTCCACTACAAAAAAATTGTGGAGAGACCACTACTTTTAATCTCAATCGTTGATTATTTAGTAGGCGGTTATGATACAATTTAAATCTAACATTTACCATACCCCAGTGTATTGCACTTATTCCTAATTTGCACTAAAAGAAAAAGTCACAACCATCAACTAGATAATCAATGGCTGTGATTATGTAGTGGTCTCTCCATTATTTTTTTGTAGTGAAGAGGATCCGAATCCATGTATTATTAGATGTGTCTGAGCTGCAATAAGGTGAATTATATTAGAGGGGAATAAAAAGGCATATATTGTGGAAACTAGGTGGACCCAATGAAGGATTAAATCTTTCCTTTTGCCTCAGTACCCATAGTATTATATTTGAAAAATCATAATACTAAATTTTAGGGGTGATTTTTTCTATCGAAAGTGAAAGGTGAAAGTGTGAAAGTGAGATGTATTTAGCGCTTTAGGTGTTTGTTTAATTGAAAGTGACTTTGAAAGTGAAATGTTAAATTAAATCCACATCAGATTTAATATTTTTTAAAAGCCTCTTTAAAATATTGTATTTATTAATATTTTATTAATATTTTTTCAAGCCTCTTTAATCAAATATTCTTTATTTGCTACCGCCTCTTCCCAAAATTTTCTCATCCTCCCGCCTCTCTTCTCACCCTGCGTAATTTTTTTCTTTTTTCATCCATTAGGTTTTATTCCGTCCGTCTTCTTTATCTAGAACTCACCTATTTATACCAGAGCTTCATATTTTTTTCTCTACATATTTTCTTAGGGTAAAACTAGGGTAGCATTCTTTTAAGATTTCAGGTTAGTTTTTTTTTATAATTGTAATTTCAGGTTATGGTGCTTGTGAGGGCTTCACTATGGATGAAGGAAAACCTCTCTTAAAGTATCTTTGCAACCTGAATCAATGTCTTTGCCCATAAAGGTGTAAGCCATAAGAAGCTTTGCATCATTTATGCACTCTCTTAATTGTTTTCCTTGAAAAAATATGTATTGGGGAACAATGTTTCTAAAATAAAATTGATGATGTCTGCATTTTCCAAAAAAAAAAAAGAAAAAAAAAAGAAAAAGAAAAAGAAAGACAAAAGCTAGCAAGTGAAGAGATGTAACTACTTTGAAAAGAATTTGGAAAATTTTAAATAAAAATATAAAAGGATATTATCACATCTTCTTTTATTTTTCTAGTTTCAACGGTAATTTGTTTTGCAAACAAACAATGTATTTCATTTATATGCTAACGTGTATACATTTTGTCACTTTTAAAAAAAGTGACTTCTACCATTTCAATTGACTTTCAAATTACCAAACACCCTCAGCTAAAAAGCAGATGTTATGCATAGTCTTTAAAGATCACAACTATTATCTAGAGCATTTATGACAGTAGAAAATGTCAATTGTAAGTCGGCCCAAAACAGTATGTATGGGTCCTTGAACAATATAAACTTCATTTCACAATTTCGACTGTTAAGTGCAGAACTGCATGGAAATTAAAATCTCATTTCCCTAGTTAGTGGCCGGTTGAAATAAAGGGAATATTCTGTTATTTTCTACATTTTTCGGTGTATAGCAATTATATCCTACGCATTCAAATCCAAAACCTAAAAGAACTTCAATGGAGCACAAATTGGCGAAAGATTATGCGATATTAGACTTTAATTCAGTGTTTTGATTTCAATTTTTATGCTTATGACTAATTTGCTAATATGGTAGTTACTCATCTCTGGCTAGCCACTGTTGGAATATCAAATTAAAATGTTAGAATAAATAAGGTTAATAGCATGAGTTTTAGAAGTGTAAGGGTCATAAGTTTAGAAGGGGAAGAAACATAGGTTATGAAAGAATAAGAGTTACTCGCTCCTTTATGATGTTTTATCTTTATGACAGTAAAATAGGAGTTTAATTTGTGACTATTGGCATGCCTATACATTTTGTTTTTAAAGCCTATTGTAATCCTTGTTTTCATCAAGAAAAAATTGAAGAAATAAAAGTAAGTTCTTTGTCTTCATTTGGGAGAGTTCTAAGTTCGAAGAAATAAAAGTAAGTTCTTTGTCTTCATTTGGGAGAGTTCTAAGTTCGTAAACTTAAGAGTCAACAGTGGTATCAGAGCCACTTGATCCAATTTTTCCATTCTCTCTTCTTCTCATGGCTACCACAAATAATCTTGTCAATCCTCAAGTGCCCAAATTATCGAAAGATAACTATGGGAGTTGGTCAATCCAAATGAAAGCCTTATTTGTTTCTCAAGAGTTGTGGGAGCTGATCATTGATGGCTTCACGGAACCTACACCAGAAGTAGAAGCCACCTCCACCGCCGAAGAGAAGAAGGCTCTCAGAGAGCAAAGAAAGAAGGACAGCAAGGCTCGTTTTCTACTCTATCAAGGGTTGGACGAGTCTACCTTTGAGAGAGTTACCGAAGAAACAACGACCAATGAAGCATGAAAAATCCTTGCTACTATCTACAAAGGTGTCGAGCGGGTGAAGCGAATTCACCTCCAAACTTTGAGGGGTGTGTTAGTTTTATTTTTTTCTTGAAACGTGAGTAGTGGCCCACGTTTTTCTTTTAGTTTAAGAAAATGGTCATGATTTATATTAGTTATATAACTACTCATTTATGCTAAGTTCCTATTGGTCAAGATAACTACCCACATTGATGGATTGTGAGTGGTTAATTTCTATTTAAAAGGCTTGGTCCTCTCTACCTTTAATGTGAAAATTTTCTCTCCATCAAGAAATTTTTTCGGAAAAGCTTAAGAGGGTTAAGGGAGAGAAACTCAAGTCTTCAAGGTTGTTTTCAAGTTTCTTCAAGTTTCAAATCATGGATCAAGGTACGTTTTTCTTAATTAATTGTTCATAGTGAAAATCATTTGTTTTAAGATCTTGGTATTATGATGATTAAATCAAAATGAAGCTTGATTTACTTAAGAATTTAAGTTTACATGTGGTATCAGAGCCTTGATTAAGGAACTTATGATTTTCCATCAATAATTCTATTACTGTTAATTAAATGTTTAAAATTAGGTAATTATTTTTATTATTTTTTCCGCTAATTATTGAAAACTATTATGTTTGATAATTTTGTATTGAAGTGAATAAATAAGTAATTACTGAAATTCGGAACTGACTGTGCATTCATTTAATATGTATACATATTATGATTATACTAAATACTTTAGTGTAAATAGCCTAGTGGTAAGGTTTGAGTATTTGGCCTAGAGGTTTGGTGTTCAAACCCCTAGGGCTACACCAAATATTAATAGTCTTTGATGGGCCTTGTGCCTCTTGGGGTCTTTGATTTCTAATTATGTTTTTCAGTAAATCGTTTTTTATTAGCTGCCTAATTTAATGTTGCTGCTGCCATGTCTATTTAGCCTGCATGATATTTCTGTTTATGTCAATGCACTAATTATGCATGGATTGTTAATCTTCATGAACTACTATTTGCGGGCTTACTATAACGTTATTATCTAAATTTCATTTTACAATTTGAAATTTAATGACTGGTTTGTTAGTCACCAAAGTGGCCATACCTTGAGGTCTCGTGCTTATCAAATTGTAATAATATAATTTCAATTACTCATGATTAAGTGATACTACTAATGAAATGACATGATCGTATATATACATACATTGTCATGAGTAAATTGAGATTTATTGATTATAAAATATTTAAGAATCGCCCAAAGGTTGATTGGTAAATTTTATAATCTATAAACATGACTGTGGTTATTTACTACATCTGATTAGATATGTTTAGAATATCCAAAGATAGCAAGCATGTCTAATTTGAGTATATAATTGCCAACTATATGAAGTAAAAACTAAGCATCAATTATGTTCACTGTTGTACATTGATGGATCACCCAAAGGAGAATTTCGATGTACGTTTATTGTTTAAATTAAATGTTATCATAATATGTGTTATGTTTTTAAGTTTAAGCTTATGACTCAAAGCATTAATATGCCGATATTCTATATATTTGCAGAACCTATTTCTCTTCATTCGCAAGCCTCGTCTATTGTAAAGTTCAATGGGCTTAATTTTCATGAATGGAGTGAACAAATTCAGTTTCGCCTAGGTGTTCTGGATCTTGATTCAGCACTCTTATATGACAAGCCCGCTGCTATTACTGATTCTAGCAATGATGATGAAAGGTTTTTTCATAATGCTTGGGGACAAGCCCGCTGCTATTACTGATTCTAGCAATGATGATGAAAGGTTTTTTCATAATGCTTGGGAAAAATCAAATAGACTTAGCTTAATGTTCATGCGGATGACGATAGCAAACAACATTAAGTCCACAATTCCTAAGACTGAGAAAGCAAAGAAATTTATGAAATTTGTGGAAGATATCTCGCAATCTGACTCTGCTGATAAGTTAATTGCAGGGACATTAATGGGTACGTTGACCACCATGAAGTTCGATGGTTCTCGTACCATGCATGAGCATGTCACTGAAATGACAAACACAGCAGCAATATTGAGATCTATGGGAATGGAATTGAGTGAAAGTTTCCTTGTGCAGTTTATCATAAACTCATTGCCTTCTGAGTATGGTCCATTCCAAATTAACTACAATACTATAAAAGATAAGTGGAATGTGACTGAATTGCAAAGTATGCTCATTCAAGAGGAAGCAAGGCTTAAGGAACAAGGAATTCACTCAATTAATCTCATGGGTCATCAAGGAGCTGGAAAGAAACCAGGAAAGTATAATGGAAAGGGTAAGAAAAGAGCACTGAAAGATAATGTGTCACCTGTCCAAGTCCACAAGAAGGAACGAAAGAACGATAAGTGTCATTTCTGCAAAAAGCCTGGACACTATCAGAAAGATTCGATAAGTGTCATTTCTGCAAAAAGCCTGGACACTATCAGAAAGATTGCCTGAAACGTAAGGCATGGTTCGAAAAGAAAGGTAAACCTCTTGCTTTTGTATGTTTCGAATCAAACCTAACAGAAGTTCCTTATAATACTTGGTGGATTGATTCTGGTTCTACCACTCATGTTTCAAATACGATGCAGGGATTCCTTACCACCCAAACCATAAATCCAAATGAAAATTTTATCTTCATGGGAAATCGAGTCAAAGCTTCAGTTGAGGCCATTGGAACCTATCGCTTGTTTTTAGACACTGGACATCATTTAGATCTTTTTCAAACTCTTTATGTTCCTACTGTTTCTCGCAACTTAGTTTCTTTGTCTAAACTTGATGTAGCTGGATACTCTTTTAAATTTGGAAATGGATGTTTCAGTTTGTTTAAGCATAATCATCTTATTGGTTCTGGTGTTTGTTTCAGTTTGTTTAAGCATAATCATCTTATTGGTTCTGGTGTTCTCTCTGATGGTTTATACAAATTAAAGCTTGATAATCTTTTTGCTGAAACTCTATTAACCTTGCATCATAATGTTGGAACTAAACGAAGTTTAATGAATGAAAGTTCAGCTTATTTGTGGCATAAACGTTTGGGACATATTTCCAAAGAAAGAATACAAAGATTGGTAAAGAATGAAATCCTTCCTAATTTGGATTTTACCGATCTTGGTATTTATGTGGATTATATTAAAGGAAAACATACAAATCATACAATTAAGAAAGCCGCCACAAGAAGCACACAGCTCCTTGAAATAATACACACAGATATATGTGGACCTTTTGATGTTCCATCCTTTAATAAAGAAAAATATTTTATCACCTTTATTGATGATTTTTCACGTTATGAATATGTCTATTTGTTGCATGAAAAATCTCAATCAGTAGATGCCTTAGAGGTATTTATTAATGAGGTTGAGAAAAATCTCAATCAGTAGATGCCTTAGAGGTATTTATTAATGAGGTTGAAAGACAATTAGACAAAAAGGCGAAAATTATTAGATCTGATAGGGGTGGTGAATTTTATGAAAAATATAATGAAACGGGACAATGTCCTGGTCCATTTGCTAAATTTCTTAAAAAGCATGGCATATGTGCTCAATACACTATGCCAGGTACACCGCAACAAAATGGTGTTGCAGAAAGGCGTGGCATATGTGCTCAATACACTATGCCAGGTACACCGCAACAAAATGGTGTTGCAGAAAGGCGTAATCGTACACTAATGGACATACAAAATGGTGTTGCAGAAAGGCGTAATCGTACACTAATGGACATGGTTAGGAGTATGTTAAGTTATTCCCCTTTATCCTTATCATTATGGATGTATGCTTTAAAAACCGCAATGTATTTGTTAAACAAGGTTCCTAGTAAGGCAGTTTCAAAGACTCCTTTTGAACTGTGGACAGGAAGGAAGCCCAGTTTGAGACACCTTCATGTTTGGGGTTGTCCTGCGAAAATACGAATTTATAATCCACATGAAAAGAAACAGGACTCAAGAACAACCAGTGGTTTCTTCATTGGTTATCTAGAAAAATCTAAAGGATATAGATTTTATTGTCCTAGCCATAGCACTAAAATTGTTAAAACTGGAAATGCCAAGTTTATTGAGAATGGTGACATTAGTGGGAGTATAGAACCACGTAAAGTGGAAATTCAAGAAGTTAAAATGAATGTTCCTTTACCTTTAACTTCTTCTCAAATTGTTGTTCCTACAGTTGTTGAACAGTTTAACGACTTTCAAGAACAACAAATAAATGATCAAACACTCTATGAAGACGTTGTTACCAATGAACCTGCAATAGATATACCCCATGAAGAAGTAGCATTACGAAGGTCTCAAAGACAGAAAAAATCTGCTATTCCTGATGATTATGTGGTTTATCTACAAGAGTCAGAATTTAATCTTGGAATTGATGAAGATCCGGTTTCATTTTCACAGGCCATGAAAAGCCATAATTCTGATAAATGGTTTGATGCCATGAAAGATGAGTTGAAATCAATGGAGCATAATGAAGTTTGTGATCTTGTAGAATTGCCTAAAGATTGTAAAAGAGTTGGGTCTAAATGGGTCTTTAAGACCAAACACGACTTAAATGGCAATATCGAACGATACAAGGCTAGACTCGTTGCCAAAGGTTTTACTCAGAAAGATGGCGTTGACTATAAAGAAACATTTGCTCCTGTTTTAAAAAAGGATTTATTAAGAATTATTATGGCTATGGTGGCTCATTATGATTTAGAGCTACATCAAATGGATGTGAAAACTGCCTTTCTAAATGGAAATTTAGATGAAGAAGTTTACATGGACCATCCCGAGGGTTTTTCAGTTGAAGGAAAGGAACACATGGTGTGTAAGCTTAAGAGGTCAATATACGGACTGAAACAAGCTTTCCGACAATGGTATCTTAAGTTTAATGATACTATTACATCTTTTGGATTTAAAGAAAACATCGTTGATCGATGTATATATCTAAAGATCAGTGGGAGCAAGTTTATATTTCTTATTCTGTATGTTGATGATATCTTACTTGCTGCTAATGATCTTGGCTTATTACACGAGACCAAGAGATTTCTCTCTAAGAACTTCGAAATGAAAGATATGGGTGAGGCATCCTATGTGATAGGAATTGAAATATTCCGTGATAGATCATAAGGATTGTTAGGGTTGTCTCAAAAATCATACGTTAATAAAATTCTAGAGAGGTTCAAGATGGATAAATGCTCTGCATCTGTAGTTCCAATTCAGAAAGGGGATAAATTCAGTCTTATGCAATGTCCAAAGAATGAGTTGGAACACAAACAAATGGAACAAATTCCTTATGCATCCATCGTTGGGAGCTTGATGTATGCTCAGGTTTGTACAAGACCTGACATTAGTTTTGCTGTCGGAATGCTTGGTAGATATCAAAGTAATCCAGGATTGGATCATTGGAAAGCTGCAAAGAAGGTATTGAGATACTTGCAAGGAACAAAGGATCATATGCTCACTTATAGGAGATCTGATCACCTTGAGGTGATTGGATATACAGATTCAGATTTTGCTGGATGTTTGGATACTAGAAAATCCACATTTGGCTATCTGTTTCTTCTAGCTGGAGGAGCGATCTCGTAGAAACGTGCGAAGCAGTCTGTCATTGCTGCATTGACTATGGAGGCTGAGTTCGTGGCATGCTTTGAGGCCACTGTTCATGGATTATGGCTGCGGAATTTTATTTCAGGACTTGGAGTTGTTGACAGTATTACCAAGCCGCTGAAAATTTATTGTGATAATGCTGCAGCAGTCTTCTTTTCTAAAAACGACAAGTATTCGAAGGGTGCTAAGCATATGGAATTAAAATACTTTGCCGTTAAAGAAGAAGTTCAGAAACAAAGAGTGTCAATTGAGCATATTAGCACAAATCTTATGGTTGCGGATCCGTTAACAAAAGGATTGCCTCCAAAGACATTTGGTGAACATGTTGAAAGAATGGGCATTATTAAAAATCATTACTAACTTTTATGTAAAGTTTATGCTCTTTATATATTTGACACTTTGAGCTCATCTAAATATTGTTTCTGATATTTTAATGCATCCTGTTTATTATTGTTAGTATATACATAAATGATTATGTGAATATTAACAGGATATGTCTCTAACAAGGACATTATTATTGGACAATTATGAGAAGTCTTATTACAGGTCATGTTTAGTATAAAACTAATATTGTGATACATGGAAGGGACTATGTCGATTTAACTACGTACGACCGCCATGATCCTTATTAGTTTTCTACTTAATGATGATTGATGGTTTGATCAATATGATAATGGAATTAGATTACACGATGCATATTATGTTGTATTTTAAATCATAATGTTAAATTATGAAACATGGGCCAAGTGGGAGAATGTTAGTTTTATTTTTTCTTGAAACGTGAGTAGTGGCCCACGTTTTTCTTTTAGTTTAAGAAAATGGTCATGATTTATATTAGTTATATAACTACTCATTTATGCTAAGTTCCTATTGGTCAAGATAACTACCCACATTGATGGATTGTGAGTGGTTAATTTCTATTTAAAAGGCTTGGTCCTCTCTCTACCTTTAATGTGAAAAATTTCTCTCCATCAAGAAATTTTTTCGGAAAAGCTTAAGAGGGTTAAGGGAGAGAAACTCAAGTCTTCAAGGTTGTTTTTAAGTTTCTTCAAGTTTCAAATCATGGATCAAGGTACGTTTTTCTTAATTAATTGTTCATAGTGAAAATCATTTGTTCTAAGATCTTGGTATTATGATGATTAAATCAAAATGAAGCTTGATTTACTTAAGAATTTAAGTTTATAGGGTGAGCCGCTTAAATGAAAGATGAAGAAAAAATCTTCGATTATTATTCACGATTACTTCTAATTGTGAATAAAATGAGGAGAAATGGAGAGAAGATGGAGGACATCCGAGTGATGGAGAAGTTACTCCGATCACTCACACCAAAATTCGAGCACGTGGTGACGGCAATTGAGGAGTCAAAAAATTTGGAGGAGATCTCAATAGAGGAGCTCTTGGGATCTCTCCAAGTTCATGAACAACGAATGCAAAAGAAGGTTAGTTCCATAGTTTTAGAACAAGTACTAGAGTCAACATTGACTCTAAGTTATCAAGGGTCATAAAGGTAGAGGTCGTGGTCGTGGTCTTGGTAGATGCAGGGGACATGGTCCCCAACAACAAACCACTCAAAATCAAGTAGTGACCCAAAGCTTTAAAGGACGAGGACGAAGCAATCGTGAAAGATCCACACCTGGGCATGGAAACAACAAGAATGTTCAGTGCTATAACTGCCACAAGTTTGGACACTATGCTTCAGATTGTTGGCACAAAACTAAAGACCAAACCAATCTTACCGAAGTAATAAATGATATGGGTAACAACTCTACGCTTCTTCTTGCTAATGATGATTCAAGTTTTGAGAACGATGCTTGGTACCTTGACTCGAGTGCTAGTAACCACATGTGCGGGAAGAAAGAACTTTTCATGGAACTCGCAGAAGGAGTTCATGGAAGTGTGAGCCTCGGAGATTCTTCAAAACTCACGGTTGAAGGTAATAGGGGTCAAGTGGGTGTACAAGATCAAGCACACAACAAATGGTGAAGTTGATCGGTACAATGCGAGACTTGTAGCGAAAGGTTACAAACAAAAGTACGGCATCGTCTATGAAGAAGTCTTTGCTCCGGTTGCTCGACTAGATATAGTGAGACTATTAATTTCACTTGTAGCTCATCACATGTGGAATATATATCATTTGGATGTCAAGTCAGCATTCCTCAATGGCGTTCTTGAGGAAGAGGTGTACGTGCAACAACGAAAAAGCTTTATTGTGAAAGGGCAAGAAGACAAAGTGTACCATTTGAAGAAAGCCTTGTATGGCTTAAAGCAAGCACCACGGGCATGGAACACCCGAATTGATGGCTATCTTCATCAAAACGGCTTCATTAAATGTCCCTATGAACATGCCATCTACATGATCTTCATCAAAACGGCTTCATTAAATGTCCCTATGAACATGCCATCTACATGAAGAGGAACCATAAAGGCGAATTTCTAATAATTCCCTATGAACATGCCATCTACATGAAGAGGAACCATAAAGGCGAATTTCTAATAATTTGTCTTTATGTTAATGATTTATTGTACACAAGAAGCAGTACCGAGATGCTTGCTGAATTCAAGGCGGCAATGTTCCATGAATTTGAGATGATGGACAATGGATTGATATCCTATTTTCTTGGCATTAAAGTGAAGCAGCAGCAAGAGGGGATTTTTATATCCCAGAAGAATTATATGAAGGAGATCTTAGAGAAGTTCAAGATGAATGAATGCAACCCTGTGAACACCCCAATAGCCATCGGAATGAAGCTCTCAAGAGAAGGAGACAGACGTTTCATGGATTCAACTCTTTTCAAACGTCTAGTTGGCAGCCTGAGATACTTGACGATCACAAGGCCCGATATTACTTATGGAGTCGGACTTGTGAGTCGCTACATGGAGACACCGAAGGAGTCTCACTGGCTAGCTGCAAAGAGGATACTAAGGTATATCAAAGGCACACTCAACCTGGGTCTCTTCTATGCATATAATAAAAATGCACAACTAGTTGGTTACTCAGATAGTGACTAGGGAGGTGACCAAGATGAGAGGAAAAACACCACATGCTATATCTTCTATCTCGGGTCAACTGCATTTTCATGGACCTCAAAGAAGAAAGGAGTTGTGGCCTTATCTTCATGTGAAGCAGAGTATGTGGCGGCTGCATCTACAGTATGTGAAGCAATTTGGTTGCGAAACATATTAAACGAATAGGATCATCCACAAGAAGACTCGACCGTAATTTTTGTGGACAACAAATCAGCCATCCAGCTTGCAAAGAACCCAGTACATCATGGGAGGAGCAAACACATAGATACACGGTTTTATTTTCTCAGAGACCATGTAAAGCAGAAAGCCGTTGAACTGAAGCATTGTCACACAACTGAACAAGTAGCAGACATATTCACCAAGCTATTATCAGGTAAACTTTCATGAGGCTAAGAGACATGTTTGGCATAAAGATATTTTTATTTGAAGGAGCGTGTTGGAATATCAATTAAAATGTTAGAATAAATGAGGTTAATAGCATGAATTTTAGAAGTACAAGGGTCATAAGTTTAGAAGGGGAAAAGACATAGGTTATGGAAGAATAAGAGTTACTCTTTTATGATGTTTTATTTTATCTTTATGACATTAAAATAGAAGTTTAATTTGTGACTATTGGTATGCCTAAACGTTTTGTTTTTGAAGCCTATTGTAATCCTTGTTTTCATCAAGAAAAAATTAAAGAAATAAAAGTAAGTTCTTTGTCTTCATTTGGGAGAGTTCTAAGTTTGTAAACTTGAGAGTCAACAGCCACTACCCATCCGTGGTTAACAGTTCAAACATTTGGAGGAGTAATTTCAAAACAAGAAGGTTTCGGGAACTAATAATAAAATATGAATGATTTGGTGGGCTAATATGGAAAAGCTCATTTATATAAGCTACGATTGTATAAAATCTGGGGGGTCACGGCCACTCTGGTCCCCTTAGCTCTATTTTGTGAGTGTAACTTCATGAGTGCTTCTTGAGTTGCATCAATTGATGTAGAGCTTACAGGGTGTGATAGTTAAACTATCTTTGAAGTGAATGGATTATGGGGGTTAAGTTAATGAGCTTGAGACACAGGTCCAATAAGCAAGTTGAGGTAGACATTCATGTAAGGGACCAAGGGAGCAGGCCGTAGATCACCACTTCTTGAACCTTGAATATATGTCATGCATATATATAACCTACACTTGTTCTTACTTGCGGAAGAATAATAAAAAGAGTTTGGGTCTAAGAAACATTAGTGCAAATAATACCGATAAAGGCTTGTACTATTCACTGACATGCACATTTCTAATAGACATAAATGATATTACAATGAAAAAGATATTCATCCTAGTATGTATCTAAATGGGGTTGGCTTCATGATAGAAGTTTCAAGCTTTATAAGTTTGCGGTTGTTTCCCTCACAAGAGTATCGTCTAGCTTACACTTAAGTGAATTGTTGCATAAAACAGTTTGCAACATTAGTTACATTATCCCTTCATGAGCCGATACCTGAACTCACATACTAATTTTTTTTAATAAACTTTAATTTTATGGCCAATACGATTTGAACTTGGACTGCTCAAGTTCCCTCGAGGTCCCTTCTAATACACTAAAACTCTGAAGTTATGATGAGAGTTGAGAGGTATAATTTTATACCTAACATCTGTATAATAATTTGGAATATCTTGGTGAAAAAACACTTGCACACAGAATTCACATTTCTATTCAAGTTCGGGTATCCAAAAAGTGATGAATTTGTGTACTATGAGGAATGTTGAGATAATGTTTAGTGTGTATATATCTAGATTTCACTTCCCATACAAGCAAAATTTTTTGCAACTTCTTTGTTGAACGATGCACCTTACAAGATTGGTTGGATTCGTAAGGGTAATGACGTGCAGGTTGATGAGATGTGTCAGATATCTTTTTCCATTGGCCGAATTTATATCGATGAGGCATTATGTGATATAGTTGAGATGGACGCATGTCATATGTTGTTAGGCAGACCATGACAGTTTGATGTTGATGCCGCGCATAAGGGTAAGGATAATGTTTATATATTTAAGAAGAATGGTCGACGAATTGTGCTCAAGCCTCTAACCGAGAAGGGGCCTGTCAAAACCAATGTTACTGAAAAGAAGACTTTTTTAGTCGTTGACAATGAAGACTTTATGAAAGATGTGAAATAATTCGATGAGGTTTATGCTCTTGTTGTCTCGGGAAAAGATGATTTTGCAACCGCCAAAATTCCACCTGAAGCACAGACCCTCTTGCAGTAATTCGATGCAGTTATGTTCGACGATCTTCCTTCTGAATTACCAATTCTTCAAGACGTTCAACATCAGATCGACCTCATTCCGGGATCTCGGCTACCAAATTTGACACTATCGGATGAGCCCAAAGGAAGGAGAGATTTTGCAGAAGCAGGTGGATGATCTCGTCTAAAAAGGCCTTATACGACCTAGCATGAGTCCGTGTGCCGTGCTAGCATTACTAGTCCTGAAGAAGAACGGAGAGTGGCACATGTGTGTGGACAGTAGGGCTATCAACAAAATCACCGTGAAGTATTGATTTCCTATTCCACAGTTGGAAGACATGTTAGATATGTCTGGATCAAAAGTGTTCTCCAAGATAGATCTCAAGAGTGGATATCATCAGATTCGAATTAGAGAAGGAGATGAGTGAAAGACTGCTTTCAAGACAAAAGAAGGCATGTGTTATGGTTAGTCATGCCTTTTGGCCTTTCTAATGCTCCTAGAACTTTTATGCGTTTGATGAATCAGATATTAAAACCCTTTATCGGCAAGTTCGTTGTAGTTTACTTCGATGATATCCTGATTTATAGCAAGAGCGAGACTGCACATCTGGACCACTTGAGGGATGCACTAACAGTTTTGCAGGAGAATAAGTTGTACATCAATCTGAAGAAGTGCAACTTCATGACCAGTAGTCTTATATTCCTAGGCTTTTTCGTTAGTACAGAGGGCATCCATGTTGATGAAGAGAAGGTGCGTGCTATTCGAGATTGGCCTACACCGAAGACTGTCAGTGAGGTTCGTAGTTTTCATGGCCTAGCAACGTTCTATAGGATATTTGTCAGAAATTTTAGTAGTATTGTAGCTCCTACCACTGAATGCATGAAGAAAGGAAAGTTTAATTGGAGATTAGAAGCGGATTGTAGCTTTGCATTAATCAAGGAGAAATTGTCCACCGCACCAGTACTTGCACTTCCAGACTTTCAAAAGGTGTTTGAAGTTGATTGTGATGCATCCATCGTAGGAATTGGTGGTGTTCTATCTCAAGAAGGACGTCCAGTTTCTATAGTGAGAAACTCAGCGAAGCTCGGCAGAAGTGGACCACATATGAGCTAGAGTTATATGTCATAGTTCAGTCTTTAAAGTATTGGGAGCACTATTTGATCTCGCGAGAGTTTCTGCTTCATACTGATCATCAGGCCCTGAAGTCCAACTACCATTAACCGTATGCATGCTCATTGGATCGTGTATCTGCAGCGTTTCACCTTTGTTTTGAAGTACAAATCCGGACAGCAGAATAAGGTTGCAGATGCATTCAGTTGGAGAGCTAGTTTGTTGGTGACTTTGCAGGCCTAAGAGAGCAGATAATTCGAGACCTTCATGTTGGTGGGCTAGGAGGACACTTGGGGCGAGACAAGACGATTGCTTCTATTAAAGAGTGATATTACTGGCCTCAGCTGAAGAAGGGAGCAGAAAAGTATGTGCGGCGTTGTCCAGTTTGTCAAGTTACTAAGGGACAATCTAAGAATACGGGATTGTATACACCTTTACCTATTCCTGATGCCTCATGGCATGATATCTCTATGGACTTTATGTTGGGACTTCCTAGAACCCAACGATGTATGAATTCTATTTTTTGTTGTGGTTGATATATTTTCGAAGATGGCACACTTTATTTCATGCAAGAAGACTGCAGATGCTAGCTACATTACCAATATTTTCTTTCGGGAGATAGTTCACCTTCATAGAGTACCAAAATCCATCACATCCGATCATGATTCAAAGTTCTTATCCCACTTTTGGAGGACTTTGTGGCATCGATTCAATAATTCTCTTAAGTTTAGTACTGCTTACCACCCTCAAACGGATGACCAAACTGAAGTAGTAAATTGCACTCTCAGTAACATTCTTAAATTCATCCCTGTCGATCATTCGAAGTAGTGGGATTTTGCTCTGGTACATGTGAGTTTGTTTATAACTGTATGGAGAATCGAACTACAAGCAAGACTCCCTTTGTGATTATGCATGGTTGGCTTCCGAATTATTATCTTGACCTTGCTTCACTACCTAAGCTTCTCAGATAGAGTGTTCCTGCAGATCATATGGTTGAAAAGATACATGATATCCAACAGAAAGTAAAGGAGAAGATAGAGCAGTCTAATACTAAATATAAGGTTGATGCTGATCGACACAGGAGGAAGAAAGTGTTTGAAGAGGGGAACATGGTGATGGTGTTTCTGCGAAAAGAACGTTTTCCCGTGGGAACCTACAACAAGCTGAAGAATAAGAAGTATGGTCCATGCAAAATATTGAAAAAGATTAGCGACAATGCTTATGTGGTTGACCTTCCTACTACAGATTTGGGTATCTCTCCTAGTTTCAATATTACAGATTTGTTTGAGTATTACCCGTCAGAAGAAACAACTGTTCATGCAAGTGTAAGCTCGGGGTCGAGCTCTTTTTAAGCAGGGGGACTAATGTAGAACAAACGACAGACATGTTTATGTCAAAGTGGGACAGTCGCAAGCTCAAACGCGGGCCAGGTCGAGGAAAAAAACTTTTTTTACGAAGAAACGACCATAACTTTCAAACCGTACGTCGGAATTGGACTATATATAAAAATCGACTATCTTGACGAGACAGAGCCAACCAAACCCACCCTATGGATTTAGTTTGCTTCCTCCATTTCGCCAAATTCCTTACAGTTTGAGAGATATCTGCATTTTTGTCTGTTTTTTAGTATTTTTAGTAATGTTTTAGGAGTCTGTATTGATTAGGAAACAAATCCGATTTGATCTCAGATTTAACTAGTGGACTTTCCTAGTCATAAGGAGTCTTTTTCAGGATTTTAATATTTTAGGAATTCTTTTACTATTTTTGGTAAAGTTTGAGTCCTTGTAGGAGTTTGAGTTCTTATAAAAGTCTTGTTTTTTTCTATTTAAGTAGAGTCTTGTAAGCCCTAGAGGCATAACTTTTAATTAATAAAATTTTATTTTTTTCTTCAATATTTACTTTGTGGATTCGAAGCTCTTCGTGAATTCGAAGATTGTCCTTGGTGGATTCCGAGGCTACTACTTCCGCGCTGCGTCAACGAGTTACCTCAATCCATTTCAAGAAGAACCAGCTAATTAACTCTACATTTGAGTGCACCCAAGCTTCGTCATGTTCATCGATGTATCACCCAGGGTCGAGCTAATAAACAAGGACAATGTTTCGATGAAGACTCACTTTTGTTATAGCTCCAGTAGCTTTCCTTTCCAGGCATTCTATATGAGTTGTCGTCTTAGTGCCTTCTAAAAGAGCACCATCAGGATCAAACAACCCCCCCCCCCCCAACCCCCCCCCCCCCAACCCCGCACAAAAACCCTCGCCGTGCGCGGTTTGGAGCTCACAATTTCTGCTCTACTTCACTGTGTGATGGAGGATATTGGACTCTGACAAGAAAACTCAATTTGGAAAGAAGAACCAGCACTTTATGGATTCTCCTGTCAAATATTTATTACTAACATAAATATGAACTAATGTTTGTCAAAATAAGGTAGTTTTCCACTATTTTGTATGGTACTGAGGATGAGTACATGTCGACTATAACATACTGCCATCAACTTACTTGTAGAATTATGACTAAAAATTTTGGTTTTAAAAAACATTGAGACAAACACGTCGTTACGAAAATGATACTACCAGACACAAAAAGTTTGACATGAAACACATGTTGTTTCTAGTACATACCTAAAATGGAGAGGGCTTCATGATGAAGTCCTCAAGATGCAAAAGTTCGGTTCCCATCATTCAAAAGAATAGTTTTTTCCACTTAAGGGAGTTATTGAAAAAAAAAATTTGCGTGGTATTTTAGTGAAAGAATATTCCACCATAATGATTTTTTTTATTCATGTCAAGTTCTGGCAATCTGCCAATCAACGTTTGTAATGTTACATAAGAAAGAATGTAATAATGAAATTTAAGGAGGAATGCAAGTTTTACTTGCCGCATAAACAGAGTTTTGATTCTGTGACCATTGGACAACAAGTATTTCCTGGGTATATGTTGGACTCTTACAGTGAACAACACTGTATAGCTTATCCTCCAACATATTAATCAGTATGCCAGTTATCTTATCTACTACCATCCTCTTGCTTGCAGAAGTATGACTTATAAAGAATTCAGATCTACAAAGCATGGAACTAGATGCTGATACGCATGATACTCTGTATCGACACATCTTGACCATGCATCGACACATCATGTTCCCAATTACTTACCCGATTAGACCTATGCTCTTCAAGCCTTGCTTCCTATTGGTGGCGTTGCGCATACGCAGGCTGCTAGTTTATTTCCACACGCACAAAATTAAAGACTACAATTAACCCTCTGTTTGTCAGCTGGCATGGATAAATTAAGGATATATGAGATACTAGGGATGATGCGACAAGCACATGTATGCAGGTTGTGGCAACCTGATCAAGATCTCGGATATGATACATCTGATATGGTAGTAGTATAATTAATGTTATGTTGTGTATTCATTATATAAGAGTTGCATCTTTCGCCTCAATTAGCACACAATATGCTAAATAGCCAAATCATATATATATATATATATATATATATATATATATCCACGAAGTTTACAACAACGTACAAATGCCAATTATGTGATAGATCCGTATTAAAAGGAATGCGTCCATGAAGAGATGTTTTATACAGAGAATTACAAAGGAGTTGACGCGATTGCTCGTGGGAGATTGGAGAAAACATGCAGTTTTCTACGGTTTTTTCTTTTTTATAACGATGACCCACATCCTTGGCGGCTGTAGGTATTGTAATATACATATCCAGACTATATATTTACTGGCAGCACTACATATATATATAAGGACTTAAATTAATACCTCTCTTAGCAGACCCCGCCAAAAGGAGACATATGCGAGGCACCACAAATTAAGCTTTTCATGGAGGAAGGGATTTCCCGAATTAGCTATTAGATACAAAGAGCTGGAAATTACTTAATTCCCATTTTCAAGGAGGTGAGGAGAAATAAAAAAGAAAAGATCTCAGGCAAAAAGACATGGTATATAATAGATATATGGGCATTAAAATATTGCAACACAACCCGTGCGAATATTTTTCTGCAGGAGTTTTGAGGCATCAAAATCAAATGGAACAATATCTAAACAGGCACGCATATACTAAAATATGCGTGCAAATAAATGAACAAGAGCAAGAAGAAAAACAGGTGCGATGGTAACTGAAGATACACACAAACTCCAAATTAGTCCCGCACCACATTGACTGAGGCTTGATTCTTTTTGAGGAATCTGCTTCCCAGTAGTACCAATGCTAAGGAAGTTATGTGGAGAGTAAATTAAAGAAGAAAGTAAACCCGGCCCGTGCATCAATCATCTTAATTAGTTAGAAAAGGAAAAGGAGGTCAAAAAAAGGAAAGGAAAAAAAAAACTGCCCTAGTTGAAGAATTTCAGTCTGAAGAAACAAGTTATATACACGTATACATATCCAAAATACAAAACTGCAAGTCTTAAAATCTCAGTTGAAGACAAAGTAGCTAGCTAGTGTATTTATTTAAAAGGAAGGTAAATAAGGAATTAACACCATCCATCACAAGAGTTCAACTGAATAACATCAGTTGGCAAAGGAATAATCAATCAACCAATATATAAAAGCAAGTAAAATGAAAAAGGTTATGATTTAGGCATGAATCAGTATAACGAGGGTCTCTCAAAAGATCCAAGTGTAATGTTGGAAGAAGGCAAACTATGCAGACGCGACGGAGAATCTCGGTTTCAATAGGAACGTATGTGTAACAAAAGGAAATATATATGCAAAAAGAATTAAGTGGACGTAGTAGTAATTAAGTTAATTATCATAGAAGTAGTGTTGCGCGCCTTTGCGGAAGCGTGCTCGCACACCGAACGAGTCCGTAAGTTACGGGAGAAGATTAACAAACCAAACACGAGCACAATCCAAACAAATACGACAAACCAATCGCAAACACAGAGAAGATTAACAAACCAAACACGAGCACAATCCAAACAAATACGACAAACCAATCGCAAACACAGAGATATACGTGGTTCACGAGCACAATCCAAACAAATACGACAAACCAATCGCAAACACAGAGATATACGTGGTTCGGCAATTTGCTTAGGTCCACCGGGAGAGGATAGTGAGATTTCTCTATATCGAGGAGAGTACAAAAGGGTTACAATCACTCAAACACTCGAACAAACCCTAACCAATGATCTATCAACTCGCTCACAAGTTCTCCCGCTCAAAATGCTCAGAATACTCTCTATTCTCTGTAATCTTAAATCCTAAATCCCGTTTCAATATATATATCAAAACACAAACTAATACAAAACAGGAAACGAAGCCAGGCCCAAACCCGATAGGCGGTCGACCGTACTTGACTCCTCGGTCAACAGGACAGAGATCTAAAAACTACCCTGTACTCATGCACGTTTCCGGTTGACCGCAACCTTGGTCGTGGTCGACCGGACAGAAACAAAATCCGTCCGACTGTAATTTCCTGAATATTACTATTTCTCTTCAATTCTTCACATAGGTGAAGTATTTTCAAAACTGAGTCAACACCAATACCAACCAAACGTCCCACTTGTTGCGTCCAATACGAAGTGAAATAAATTCACGACAACGGACTTAATCCACAACAAGTCGAAAACCCAAATGAGAATGCGAACTAACTCCAAAAAATATCGGTATCAACTCATCAAGCCGGCTACATCAAAATGACTGCCTACGTACCCCCTCTCCCAAGGGATCAAGCCGTCCGTAGTTCATCCAAATGGCCGTCAACGACTTCAACAATCACGAATATGCAACAAGTTTCGACAATGATCAAACTTGTTACTCGAAACTACCTTTGTGAGCATATCCACCGGATTATCTTTCGTGTGGACCATCACAATTTTCACATTGCCATCTTCAAGAACATCCCGAACAAAGTGATAATGAACGTTAATGTGCTTCGTCCTCGTATGAAAAACCTGATTCTTCGTCAAATAGATAGCACTCATGCTAATACAATAAAGAGTGACGGACCAATGCGATATATCAAGTTCCTCTAAAAGTCTCTAAAGCCAAATAGCCCCCTTGATAGCCTCCGTAATCTCCATATACTCTGTCTCCATCTTCAACAAAGCCACCGTAGACTGTAAGGTGTATCTCCAACACACCGGCACACGGGTCAAAGTAAACACATATCCCGTCGTAGACCGACGCTTATCCAAATCACTAGCATAATCTGAATCAACATAGACAATGTACAACTGCCCACCTCTAGTGTCCCGTTCAAAAAATAAACCAACATTGAGAGTACCTCGAATGTACCTCAAAATCCATCTCATGACGTCCCAATAACCTACTCCTGGATCGTGCATGTATCTCGAAACCATGTTCACCGTCTGTGACAAATCTGGCCTCGTACATACCATCGTGTACATCAAGCTCCAGGCTACACTTGCATATGGAGTCTTCGACATAACTCTCTATCTTCAACTATCTTCGGTGAAAAGTCAGCTGAAAGTTTCAAATGGGCTCCCAAAGGTACACTAACTGGCTTCGTATCCATGCTAACATTAAATCGTTGTAGAACATTCTTCAAATAAGCCACCCGAGTTAAACAAATTCTGCCCTTCTCTTTGCCTCTGCCAATCTCCATCCTCAAAATACGCTTTGCCTCACCCAAATCCTTCATCTCAAACTTCTTTGAAAGTTGTTCCTTCAACTTATAGCGGATCTGGAAATAGAAGCAATCGACATGTCATCGACATAAAGCAACAAATAAATGTACACACCTCCTTTTAACTTGCGATAATGCATGCAAGTATCAAACTGGCTCCGAGTGTACGAATAACCGATCATGAAACCATCAAATCGCCTATACCATTATCAAGGAGATTGCTTCAAACGGTATAGCGATTTTTCCAACATACAAATCAATTTTTCCTTCCCTGTAGCTTGGAATCCCAATGGCTGAATCATATATATTTTTTCATCAAGATCATCACGAATAAATGTTGTATTCACATCTAACTAATCTAACTCTAAACTATACTGTGCCACCAAAGCTAGCAAAATCAGAATCGAAGAGTGCTTCACCACTGGAGAGAAAACCTCATTATAATTAGTACATTCCTTCTGTGCATAGCCATTCATAACCAACCTAGCTTTGAACATCACTGGAGTGCCTTCAATGCCCTCCTTCTTCGTGTATACCTACTTGCAACCAACCACCTTCCGTCCCTTTGGAAGCTCAACAAGCTTACATGTATCGTTCTTATGAAGAGACTCAATCTCCTCCTGCATAGTTACCTGTCACGAATCAGCCTCTGAACTCTGCTCGGCCTCTCTGAATGTAGTAGGCACTAACTCATCTATACTCTCCATCAGAAGTGCATACGAAACTACTGTGTCAGTATACCATGCTGGCATCCGTATGTTTCTCCTCTGTCTCCGAACCGTAATAGAAACCTGAACCTGAGCCGTCGGTTCCTGATCCTACTCATCTGTACCTGTATCCTCCAAATCACTGTCGTGCTCATCTGGCATCACCTCAGTCGACACTCTAATGGACATGGTACTGCCTGACACTGTGGAGTTACATCAATCTTCACCACCTGCGATATCTCCTTTGTCGGGGTGCTCTCCACCTGGTGAGAGTTGGGAAGCTTCAAGATAGAAGCCTCATCAAAAGTGACGTCTTTACTCAGCACGATCTTCTTATCCACTGGATCCTATAGCTTGTATCCCTTGATACAACGCTTGAATCCTACAAATATGGTCTTCCTAGCTCGATGTTCTAATTTATCTGTTCTCACATGATAAAATGCAGGGCACCCAAATACCTTGAGCTGGTCATAGTCGTGTGCTGGCTCTCCCGACCACATATCCATAGGGTTCTTTCCCTCAATCGCAGATGAAGGTATCCTATTAATGAGGTGACTCGCATATGATAGTGCCTCAGCCCAAAAGATCTTCTTCAAACCACTCTGCGACAATAAGCATCAGACCTTCTCTAGTAAAGACTGATTCAACCTTTTCACCACCCCATTTTGTTGTGGTGTATGACTAACTATGAAGTGTCTCTCTATGCTCTCGTCTCGACATAGCTGCTAAAAAGGGTCTGATGTGTACTCACCGTCATTGTCGGATCGTAACGTCTTGATCTTTCTCCCAGTCTGCAGTTCCAATCTTCTCTTCCACTCTACAAATAACTCTAGGACTTCATTCTAATATTTTATGGTGTACACACACCAATGCCTAGAATAGTCATTAACAAACGTAACGAACTAATGTCGATCACCAAGTGATACAGTCTTGGTGGGACCCCCAAACATCTATGTACACGTAATCCAGGATGCCCCTTGTCCTATGGATGGCTATACCGAACTTCATCTTCGTCTTCTTGCCAAGAACACAGTACTCACAGAACTCAATATTCCCAATCTTGGCTCTCTTTAATAGCCCATACTTGCACAAAGCCTGTAATGACTTTTCTCCTGTGTGCCCTAACCTGTTGTGCCAAAGTTTACTCATGTCCGTCTCTGAAATAGCTGAAGTTACCTGGCCAACCTCGGTGCTCCCCTTCAGATAATATAAGTTTCAATTGTGGACTCTCTTCATCACCACCAAAGATCCCTTAATAACCTTTGCTACAACGTCTTCAAAGGCCACATTGAATCCCTTTGCCTCCAAAGCTCTAACAGAAATAAGATTCTTCTTCAACTGAGGAATAAATCTCACATCTTTTAATTCACGGACTACTCCATCGTGCATCCGAATCCTCACGGTACCTATCTTACAAATGCCGCAGGATTAATCGTTTTTCATGATAAGAACACCCCCATCGAGTCTCTCAAATGATGCAAACTAATCTCGCCTGGGAGTCACATGATAAGTAGCATCAGAATCAAGTATCTAATCTGATGCATCCACATGGTTCACCTCTGGAGTAATCAATAGAGAAAAGCTCGAATCATCGGAATCATCGCCTTTCGTAATATTCACCTCATTGGTCTTCGGGCCCTTCTTCTTGTTATTCTCATTCTCCCTAAGCTTCGGACGGTCTCTTTTCCAATGTCTTTATTCCTTTCAGAACGCACACTGGTTCTTAGCTAACTGGTGATGGCCTCTAGACTTCGACCTGCATCTATTACCATCTCTCAAATATGGGTTTCTACCTCTCGTCGACAAGGCCTTTCCTGAAGTACTAGCGCGAGAAGTATCTTTGTCCTTCCTCCTCAAATCATAGTTCGTCAAAGCATTAGTAACTTAACTATATATGATAGAAGATCTCTCGTCCAATAAGGTAAGCACGAAGCTATCATACTCCTCATCTGGTAAGGAGTCCAAAAGAATAATAACCTTGTGCTCATCCGTGATCTTCTCATTTACGTTCGCCAAGTTCGACAACAACTTCGTATAGTTGTTTACATGAACTACAAGCGAGGTGCCCCTGGACATCTGAAATCTGAATAATCTTCGTAGCAAGTACAAACGGTTCTCAATACTCTTCGTAAGGTATTTATTATTGAGAATCTCTCACATCTTCATTACAGACGTCACTCTAATCACATCATACTTCAGCTCCTGTTCCAAGCATGACCTGATCACCCCACAAACGTTCCTATTTATCTTTTCACATACCGCCTCTTCATATTTTAGTGGCCTCTCATGGACCATGATGGTCTCCTCCAAATTCTGAGCATTGAGCGCATCATGTACGTCGTTCATCCATAAACCAAAATTGATCTTTCCGTCATATTTAACCATACTAATCTTGGTATTCTGAAAACCAACTTGAACTGTACCCGCCATCTTTCTGCTTTCACCAACTTCTTCACCCATATTCACAGACTCCAATTGCAAAGAAAGATCCCAACTTTGATAGAATTAAGAAGTTACCCAACTTAACCCTAGATTGGATTCTAAATAGATTTCCTAACCACACGAGGAAAGCGAAAACTTCAATGACAACTCCATAACGCTATCTCCACCGAAGCCTAGAATTCCAAGAACTAAGCTTCCACTACGAATCTTCCTCCACCCAATTAACGCTATCTCCACCGAAGCCTAGAATTCCAAGAACTAAGCTTCCACTACGAATCTTCCTCCACCCAATGCCAAAACCCTAGATCTAAAACCCTAGAGCTCTGATACTAATTGTTGTGTGTTTTTTCGAAAGTGTGCTCACACACCGAAATGAGTCCGTAAGTCACGGGAGAAGATTAACAAACCAAACACGAGCACAATCTAAATAAATACAACAAACCAATCGCAAACATAGAGATATACGTGGTTCGATAATTTTCATACGTCCACGGAGAGAGGATAGAGAGATTTCTCCATATCAAGGAGAGCACAAAAGGGTTACAATCATTCAAACACTCGAATAAACCCTAACCAATGATCTCTCAACTCGCTCACAAGTTCTCCCTATCAAAGTGCTCAAAATACTCTCTATTCTCTGATATCTCAAACCCTAAAATCGTGTTTCAATATATATCAAAACATAAAAAAATAAGGAAACAAAGCCCAGGCCCAAACCTGACAGACGGTCGACTGCACTTGACGTCGTGGTCGACCGGACAGAACGTCCAAAACTCAGGAAACCAATTACAGTGTCCGCGGTCGACCGCACTTGACGCCGCGGTCGACCGGACAGAGATCCAGAAACTACAATGTACCCGTGCACGTACGTTTCGGGTCGACCGCACCCTTGGTCGCGGTCCACCGGACAGAAACAAAATCTGTCCGACTGTAATTTCTTGAATAATATTGTTGTTTCTCTTCGAGAAGCGGTGTAAGTATAATTAAGTAATTATAATGGTAATTAACAGAGAAGTAGGATGAGTACCTAAACATGAAAATGTCTTTGCCGTCGAGCTTCTTGCTGCAAAGAGAACATGTATTCAAGAAACCGAATCCAGGTGGGGGCTGGAAAGGAGGCGAGGAGGAAGGGTCGGCAATGGAGAAAACGACAAAAGCAGCCTCCTTTGATGATTTTACGGAGAAGAAATGCTCTTTCCTCTGAATGCAGCCGGTGCCGTCATCAAAGTAGACCGTCCTGCTGACTTCTTCTCCTCCCTCGCACGAGGTCACAAACGTGTAGCTCTCGTCTTGGTCTCCTCTTCTTCTTCTTCTTCTTCTTCTTCTTCTTCTTCTTCTTCTTCTTCTTCTTCTTCTTCTTCTTCTTCTTCTTCTTCTTCTTCTTCTTCTTCTTCTTCTTCTTCTGAGAGGGAGTTAAGGGAGCTGGGGACTCTGACGAGAAGCGGCCTCTTCGTCTCACCCACTACTGCTGATGACATCAGTATCAACGACGACAGAACTCGAGCGGGAGGAGGAGGAGGCTGATCATTGCGGACGAGCATGGCAGCTACGATACCAAGGCCCACGGTTCCATCATCAAAGCTCATGAAGCTCAACTTTCGAGAGGGATTTGAGGAGCTAAAGTAGTTTCCAACCTGCAGGGAATGGGGTTCAAAGGCCATTGCTAGCTAGCTATAGCTGCTTAACTTCCATATATAATAATATTAATTAGCTAGCCGAAGGCCGCTGGCTTCGAGTGCGGGGAAGAGAGAGAGGGGGGGGGGGGGGGGCGGGGGGGGGAGGGGGTGGGGGGGGGGGGGGGGAGGGGGGGGGGGTGGGGGGGGGGGACTGAGAGAGAATGCAACAAAAAAATAATAACAAGAGAAGAGTAGAGAATTAATGAGACGACAACATTATTTTCACGAGTAATTAATTAATTAATTGATGTAGTAAAACAAGGAAGGAATAATAGAGGATGAAATGAGAAAAAGGAAGGATTTAAGTAAACGGAGGAGTAGAGAGTGATCAGAACGTGAGAGAGAGAGAGAGAGAGAGAGAGAGAGAGAGAGAGAGAGAGAAGAAGGGGGAGATTTTTTCCCCTGCTTTCTTTTCTGCTCTCTCTCTCTCTCTAATCTTCTCCCTCCCTCCCTTAATTTCTAGCTAGCTAGCTCCTGAGTTCTTAATTTCCCTCTCTTGCCTTCCTTAATTTTATGCCCTAATTCCCTCAACAAACAATAAAATAGAATAATAGAATTAGATGACTAATTGGGGATTGAAGAGCTTCTTAACACGAACTACTAGTATTCTCTACTACCTACCACTGCTTACGATCCCGGATGTCTTTTTGATCTTCTTCTTCTTAATTTGTTATTATCATTACCATGCATTATTATGTTCTACATTAATTCTTCGCCCTACTCCTCTTCTTTTTCTTCACTTCAATCTGTATCTAAATAGAGTATTAATTCTGTACAGACAATATTTCATAATTACTTTATAAACAGATACTATGCATACTTGCTAGTACTAAAACAAATTAGCACGCACGTACTACTTTAGAAAAAGGAAAAATATTTCTATAAATAAAAAAAAAATTCTGGGCCTGCACTTACTTAACACTAATTAACTAGCACCACCCGCAGTCTCACAGTTTTTTATATTAAATTTAATCTTATTTTGGTTGTGTATTCGTAGATCGGAGAAAATTTTATCTTTTGATTCTGTTTTTGTAAGGTGTTGATGGGCCATAATTAATTTCCATTGAAAAATCACTATTTCGAATCTTTCCTTTCCCCATTTGAAATTGAGCTCAATTTGTTTTAATTGCTTCCTTCCACACCATCTGCTCTCACTTCTTTGCAATTTGCTAGTTCTCGTCGAGCTAGCTAGTTATAACATCAATTCCTTCATCAACATATTTATTATTGTTCAAAAATCTTAGTGAATTTGCATGTTGCACCCATAAGTTACTTCACAAATTATTAACAGGCATTGTGTTGTTCTCTGCACAATGACGTGTATATGGATTTTATTGTCATAACAAAATAAGAAAACAGTTGAATGGCGCTGAATTTATAGATTGCTTTTCATTAAAAAAAAGTGCATTGCTTCACCTTGGGAGAAAAAGGAAGTATATAGGGGGAGGACTACTGAACTCACTCCTATTAATTGATAAACTCTC
>NC_033798.1:131220145-131235063 GCF_001876935.1 Asparagus officinalis | reverse complement strand
TCTTCGTTAAGTTTTAGTTTGAGTAATAATCATAGTACTTGACCGTCAGAGTCGAGAAATACATACCTTCCAAATTCCTTAGAGCTTCGTTCATCCCCTCCAATTCCAATAATTGTGGGCCAATTTAGGACAACTAGTAATGAGCAGACATATATAACATGATCCTTCCAAATTAATTTAAGCTTAATTAATGTTAGACAGGTATGAGACCCAATACTCAAACTTGGTAATGACAATTAATCACAGGCGTTCATTTTCATACGAGGAGCGGGTGCGGGCTGAACAGGCGAGGGAGTTCGTCTGTGCGCTGAGGCGAGGGCAAGGTCGCCTACGCGAGGAGATTCGGAGCTCGCCTGAGCGTGGAGAGTGGAAAGCTCGTCTGCGGAGCTAGAGGAGCTCGCCTGCGTGAGTGGAAGCCAGCTGGGGACCTAGGGTTTCCCTATAAAAGGAAAACCCTTTCACGCGATTTGGTTGAGCCTCATCTCGCGTTTTCTCAGATCTGATGAGTGGCGACGGTTCTCAAAGGTGATTTGAGAAGCAATTTTCGGTCAAGAAAATTGAGATTGAGCGGTGATTTATTCAGTTGAATAAATTACACGGTATTGTAGAGAGAGATCTCAAGTTTGAGAACTTCTCTTTTGCAAGCTTTGTAATTTCTTGTGGTTAAATAAGAAATTATTTGTGTGGCTCCCGTGGACATATGAAAGTTTACCGAATCACATAAATTTGTTGTCTCATATCCTTTACTTATTGTTTTATCTGTGTATTCGTTATTGCTTGTTGGTTGTTTTCTCTCGGATTGATTTAGCTTTCGCGACGGTGTGGGCGTTCCCTTGCTCCCAACAATTGGTATTAGAGCCCTTTATTCAGATTGGTGGTGATAGAATTTCTGATGTAAGGTGGTACTTGGTTATTATGTGGTGCACACAAAGCATTTTTTAAAATTTTCTGAGAGAAGCGGATTTATTAATACAAGCGAAGAATGACGTCTACAAGTAAAACAGGTAAAGTTGGAAAGTATGAGATCGAGAAATTCAATGGGAAGAATGATTTTTCCTATTGGAGGATGTAGATAAAAAATTCGTTGATTTCGCAGAAATTGCACAAGACGTTGGCGGGAAAAGAAAAGAAGCACAAAGATATGTCAGATGAGGATTGGGAAGAGTTAGATCTCGAAGCACGTGCATTGACTATCCTATGTTGTTGATGTCCGAGATCACACAGACTATTAATCCAGAAGAGAATGCTTACAGGGTTGATGAATGATGATGAAGGGGATCTCTTCCTTTCCCGACTTTATGTCTGGCCATTGAGTTAGAGTTTGCGATCTACATAGAAGAAGTCGTGAGAGGGCGGTGTGATGATTCCCCTGTGGTACCTCCGACGATCAAGTCAGTTGATGAACTTGAGCTTGAGTAGAGTAATAGAACTATGTGTTCTTATGCTATGTGCATTAGAGATGATGATCTCTCAGATTTAGATCAGGAGGAAAGCTTAGATTGCGAACATGCCAACTTGTGAACCCCAATCTTTATGGAAAATAACATCTGTATTTATAGAGGATGCCAAGGGCAGATTGGTCACTTTATGAGTGTACTGTAAGATGATGGTGAGGGGTGAGTTGGAGGTTAAGTCACCTTTTATTTATAAGTATCGGTTTATGAGTAACGGAAGGTCACTTCAATGACATTGGGAGCCAGCAGCCGACGAGTCTTGTCAGTTTATGAGTGACGGGGGGAGCCAGCAGCCGACGAGTCTTGTCGGTTTGTGAGTGACGGGAGGTCACTTCAGCAACATTGGGAGCCAGCAGCCGACGAGTCTTCAGACGGGGACATAATAATGATCTTTAAAGGTTAAATAGTATTAAGAAGTAATATTCTGGGTCGTCCTCGGGAGGAGTGTCAGCTAACGCTGAGTAGCGATCTTTTGATATGAAGAGGATTGACTAAGTCTGCCTCTCGAGTCGCCTTTGAGGAATGATGCCGACTCGATTGGGGGGGCGACGGCTCGGCTGCCCTTCAGGTCGACTTCGAGGAGTGTTGAATCTCTGGAATGCTAATTTTCGTACCGACTAACATTGCCTTTCGAGTTGGCAGATTACGTCGGTTCGGCTGAGGGGTCGAGATGCCTTGAGTCGACTAACAATATCTTTCGAGCCGGTCTGCCTGGTAGGTAAAGGTGTCGGCTCATCAGATTATACATTTGGAAACAGTTGTACCCTATAACAGTTGGCCCCTTTTGTTTGGAGTCGGCATTAGCCGAGTCTAAGTGAAATGAATAAAGCTCTGGACTTAAGTTAGGGCTGTTGATTGCTTTGTAACTTTGCTCTGATTGAGCGAACCAAGTGGTAATTCTTAAGTTGGCTGTGTTGTGTCGATCTGAGTGTTACGAGTCGGCTTGGCAACTGGCTCATATTGTGCCTACTATGGGCAAGATGCTCGGGCCTTGGTCAATGAAGACTGGCAAGTCGAAGTGCTTTTAGTCTTTTTGTCGAAGATGACCGAACAATTGATCTCCATGCCTTGAGTTTACTCATGATGATACCAAGGTCTTAATGGCAGGATGATAACTCTGAGGCTGGGCTTCATGCTAGACCTAAGTCTTCATAATCCTCCTATAGCCGCGAGGCGACTGTGGGAGTCGGCCATAGAGTTGTACCTTGGGCTTATCCTGAAAAGGAGCCAAGGGCTTTGAAATCCGACTAAGGAGTCAAGCGCCTAGAACTACGAAGAAAGTTGACTAGGGCTTCCCCTATGGCCAAGATACGACTATAGGAGTCGGCCATAGGATTGTGCCTTGGGCTTATCCTGATGATGAGCCAAGAGTTTGAAATCCAACTGAGAAGTCGAACTACCTAGGCTCTTGAGAGTCGACTAGGTTTTTCCAATCCTCTAAGGTCGAAAGGTGAATGTGGGAGTCGACCAAAGAGTTGTGCCTTGGGCTTATCCTGAAAAAGAGCCAAGGGCTTGCCATGATGGCCGATGAGAGCCTGAGGAATCGAACCATATGTTGTGCCTTGGGCTTACCCTGATAAGGAGCCAAGGGCTTTGAAATCTGACTAAGGAGTCGAACCACCTAGGCTCTTGAGAGTCGACTAGGTTTTCCCCTATGATCGAGAGACGACTATGGTAGTCAGCCAAAGGATTGTACATTGGGCTTATCCTAATGAGGAGCCAAAGGCTTGGTATCCGACTGAGGAGTCGAATGCCTAGAACTACAAAGAAATTTGATTAGGGCTTCCCCTATGGCTGAGAGATGATTGTGGGAGTCGGCCATAGGGTTATGCCTTGGGCCTAATGAGGAGCCAAGGGCTTGAAATCTGGGTGCCAAAGGTGTGGCTGTGGAGGTCTCTCTGGCTCTGACTGCCACCTTATATGCTCGGGCATCTTCCATGTCCATGTATCCATGGGCTTTAGCCATCAATTGCTCATAGCTGGCGACTGGCTTCTTAGTAAGAGAGTCAGCCAATGCATTGTTTTGTAGGCCGTCTATGAGTGCTGACATGGCAACCGCACTCACTGGGTTGTCGACTTCCAGCCTCTTGGCTTAGAATCTCTTGAAGTAGGCCCGGAGGCTCTCTTCTGGCCCCTGCTTCATTTGGATCAGCATGTGAGGGGGGCTTCCACTTGGCACCAACTAGGAAATAGTGGATGAACTTTAGGCTAAATTGTCGAAAGTTTCTGATGGATCTCTTCTCGAGAGTATTCACCCAAAGCTTAGCACTCCCTGAAAGAGTGATAGGAAAGCACCGATAGAGAATTGCTTCTGAGGCTTAGAGCATACTCATCATATCATAATAATTCTGAACGTGCTCGGAGGGGTCTCCCTCACCCTTGTATGTCTCTATACGAGGCATTTTGAATTTCTCATACGGGATATTCATAAGGTCATCTGAAAGGGGGTTGTTACTCCCAAAGACGCTTGTGATCGGTCTGTTGACTTGATCGTATCCAGAGGCTCTAATGGTAGCTGAGGGGACTGGAGAGGCACGGTGGCAGAGAGTCTTAGAAAGACTGCTTCTTGCGGCTATGGAAGTCGGCTAAGAAGATCATTGGAGAAGGCAACAAGTTGTTCTTGGCAAGATTGAGAAATCATATGAGCTGTTGCTTCAAGCTAGACTTGAGTAGCATAGCTCTGATGAGGTCCTCTAGGATGAGATTGCTCAGCTCTATCTTCAGAACCAGACATGTTCTCTCAAAAAAGAAAGAAGGCCCCATGGTGGGCGCCAAACTATTGATGTCCGAGATTAAACAGATTATTAATCCAGAAGTGGATGCTTGCAGGGTTGATGAAGGATGATGAAGGGGATCTCTTCCTTTCTCGACTTTATATCTGGCCACTGAGTTAGAGTTTATGATCTGCATAGAAGAAGTCGTGAGAGGGTAAGGTGATGATTTCCCCGTGGTACCTCCGACAATCAAGTTAGTTGATGAACTTGAGCTTGAGTAGAGTAATAAAACTATGTGTTCTTATGCTATGTGCATTAGAGATGATGATCTCTCAGATTTAGATCTGGAGGAAAGTTTAGATTGCGAACCTGCCAACTTGCGAACCCCCCTCTTTATGGCGAATAACATCTGTATTTATAGAGGATACTAAGGGCAGATTAGTCACTTTATGAGTGTACTGTAAGACAATAGTGAGGAGTGAGCTGGAGGTTGAGTCACCCTTTGTTTTATACGTGTTGGTTTATGAGTGACGGAATGTCACTTTAATGACATTGGGAGCCAGCAACCGACGAGTCTTGTCAGTTTATGAGTGACGGGAGGTCACTTCAGCGACATTGGGAGCACCAGCAGCCGACAAGTCTTGTTGATTTATGAGTGACGGAAGGTCACTTCATCGATATTGGTAGCCAGCAGCCAACGAGTCTTCAGATAGCTGAGGACGGGGACATAATGATGATTATCAAAGGTTAAATAATATATGTTAGACCCTAGAGGGGGGGGGGGGGGTTAGGGCTTATGCTAATCTAATCCCAATTAATAGCAATTAAAAATATATAGATCAATATGTTCTTGCAAGAGATAGATATGAACACTAAGAACAATAAGAATATGCACAAATAAAATATGAGACAAGCAAAACACAAACACACGATATGTTTACGAGGTTCGGTCCCCACGACCTACGTCCCCTCTCCTCACCTCGAGGAGATATCCACTATCACAATCCGGTTTGGAAGCCGGAACTTCTACACACTCGGTTTACAAGTTCACCGAAAACTCTCACACTATACAATCACTCAACAATCACACTTTACACACTAAGTGTAGGAACCTAGCCCGTGTCCTCCTCCTCAAGTGCTCGATTACAACCTCTCCCTAGGTTCGTCAATCGACGCCACTCCTATTGGATTTGACCCCGTCTCTCTCTCCTCATACTTCTCTCGGTGTACAAGTGTGTTACAAGTGAATCTCACAAATAAAGGTTCAATACAATGATTTGTTCTCAATTAACAAGTGAGAACACAATAAAGCTCACACTCACTAAATCCCACACTACAACCCACAATATATATAATATGAGAATATTAAGCTCAATAAGTGTGTGTGATAATAGTGAATGAAACTCAATAAATATAACTCAATGAATATAGCTTAATCAAATGAAAGTGAAATAATAAGCTATATAGGAAAGAGTTTAGAAAACTTCTCAATGAACAAGAAGAGCTGAAGAAATGATGATTCCAATAGGGTTTGAAAGCCTCTTCTTGTTGTAGAAAAACTTCTCTTGAAAACAGATTGATGAAACAACTCTTAAACAGCTCTTAAACGCGATTAATAACTTGTTAAACAACAAACTTGGATTTATTGGCTCTTTTAGAAGAAGAGCAGCAATGGAGTATATATAGCACCCCAATACAACAGCTAGAAATAAGTAAAAGACCAAAAAGTCCATTTGAAAAACTAGCCGTTAGGCTCATTCTGACAACTCGTCGGTCGACCGGTCCGGTCGACCGGAAAGCACAAACAAATCAAAGAAACAGGGTTTAGAGCTGGCGGTCGACCGACGGAATTTTCGGTCGACCAGAAATTCTCTTGGTCGACCGGTGCGGTCGATTGGAAGGCTCTCTGGTACTTTGCTATGAAAAAGAACAACTGTCGATCGACCGTACCGGTCGACCGAAATCTGATATATGCAAAATTGACAGGTTTTGGGCAGTTTTAAAAATTCGTTAAAAATATCAAATCACATCCAAAAATAGTGAAACTTTGGGGAAAGTTTCTAAATGATGAAATAAACATGTTTGAAAAAGAATTTCTGGAAAATAAATTTTCGTTTGTGAAAACTACCTGTTTTTGAAGAATGCTTAGAGAACCTGTAATTTTATGAAAGTGGACTTTGATATAGGACTTGTAAATATTCATATATATATTGTGCATATAATATATGTATATAGTGAAGTATTAAGGAGCTGTAAACATGAGATAAAGTATTTTAACAACGTTTAATAAAAAATTATCTATATGATAGAAAACGTCAAAAATCGTGTTAAGTGTATATATATTGAGCTTAGATATAATCATACTATATATGTAAGTAAACTAAACATATACCTAGGTAAATCCACGCAAATGAACTTGAATCTTTAACGCTTGATTAACGCGTGTTGAAATACCTGAAAAAAGAACATAAACACAAAACACTAGAAAACTTATTAGTAATAAATTGTTTGTCAAATCATCATCAAAACTATAGGGTCAACAATATAGAGAAGTAATATTCTGGGTCGTCCTCGGGAGGAGTGCTAGCTAACGCTGAGTAGCGATCTTTTGATATGAAGAGGATCGACTAAGTCTGCCTCTCGAGTCGCCTTTGAGGAATGATGCCAACTCGACTGGGGGAGTAACGGCTCGGTTTTCCTTCAGGTCGACTCTGAGGAGTGTTGAATCTCTGGAATATTGATTTTCGTACCAACTAACACCGCCTTCCGAGTCGGCAGATCGCGTCGGCTTGGTTGAGGGGTCGAGATGCCTTGAGTCGACTAACAATATCTTCCGAGTCGGTCCGCCTGGTGGGTAAAGGTGTCGGCTCATCAGATCATACATTTGGAAATAATTGTACCCCATAACATATGCCTTGAGAGGAACTTTGCTTTCTTGGTAGATGGAGAGGAAACGGCTATGGACGTGTGGTCAAAGTTAAAGAATACGTTCATGACGAAGAGTCTAACAAATCGGATCTACTTAAAATTCAAATTATATACTTGCAAGATGTAGGAAGGCTCGTTAATCAGTGAATACATCTATAAGTTTGATAGGATCATATCGGATTTGAAGGACATTGATGTGACAATAGAAGATAAGGATCAAGCGCTTCTGCTACTTCTTTCTTTACCAAAGTCTTATGAGAATATGGTACAAACATTGATGCTTGTGAGAGATAATTTGAAGATGGATGAGACTAGAACGACGCTTCTGGCAGATGATCTTCGAAAAATTATAACTAGTGATATGTCCACTTATGGTAACAAGGAGCAAGCACAATGATTGTTTGTAAGAGGAAGGGGTAGTGAGTAAGGAAAATGCAAGGGAGTAAAGTCTAGATCGAAATCAAGACCTCTTGTGGGAAGACCGTGTTTTAAATGCGGTGAGCTTGGGCATTTTAAGGTCGACTGTCCTAACAAGAGAGTATGTGGGAAAAAAAACAATAATAAAACTGAGAGGATAGAAGGCAAGAAAGGCGAGTTCGTCTCGGAGGAAGGGAGCGATAATGAATGCAACGTTGTTACGGGTGGTGAAGATATCTCTGGTAAGTGGATTCTTGATTCGGGTTGCTCTTACTATATGTGCCTAAATAGAAAGTAGTTTTACTACCTATAAAAACATTGATGGTGGAACCGTATTGATAGGGAATAACCATGCTTGTAAAATGGTTGGGCTTGGCGATATCAAAATCAGGAGGCATGATGGAGTGGTCAGAACCCTAACAGATGTGAGGCATGTTCCCGACGTACGGAAGAATCTTATCTCAGTTGATACTTTGTACTCATGTGCTTGCAGGATGGTAACAGAGAACGGAGTAAAGAATGTTGTTTGGGGTTCCTTAGTAGTGATAAAGGGCATTCATCAATGTAATCTATATACTCTCTGGGGTACAATAGTAATAGGAGATGCAGCGGTTGGAACCGATGGAAGTGGTGGAGACCCATGTGAGCACACACGGTTATGGCATAGGCAGCTTGGGCACATGTTAGAGAAGGGTCTAGATCTGCTTGGTAATGAAGGTTTACTAAAGAACATGAAGAAACCTTGCATGGATTTTTACGAGGATTTTGTGTATGGAAAGGCGCACAAGGTTCATTTTCTAAGAAGCAAACACAAGAGCAGAGGTATATTAGACTATGTGCATACAAATGTTTAGGGTCCAGCTCAGACAACTTCCAAGGGTGGTTCCAGGTATTTTTTTCTCGTTCATAGACAATTATTCTAGGTATGCTTAGATTTATTTTCTTAAGCATAAGAATGAGGCATTAGATACATTCCAGAAGTGGAAAGTAATGGTTGAGAACAGGACATGCAAGAAATTAAGATATTGAGATTTGATAATGGTACAGAGTATATAGATGGTGCCTTCAAAGAGTTTTGTGATCAGGAGGGTATTGCTCAATGCTGGACAGTCAGGTCTACACCACAGCAGAATGGAGTCGTAGAGAGACCGAACCATACATTGTGGGAGAAAGTAATGAGTATGCAATCATACGTCGGTTTAGGCAAGGAATGGTGGACAGAAGCGGTTGCTACGGCTTGTTACATAGTGAATCGTTCTTCACATTCGACATTGGATGGTGATGTACCCTATCGGGTATGGTCAGGGGAGCATTTAAATTACGATAGGCTCAGGATTTTCGGATGTACCGTCTACTATCACGTCAACGAGGGAAAGCTTTTCGCGAGGGCTAAGAAGGCAATATTCTTGGGGTATGTAAAGGGAATAAAAGGCTATCGTCTTTGGTGTACAGAAGATTTTAAATTCGTGATTAGCAGAGATGTTATCTTTGATGAGAAATCCATGATTGTCAGGGCATCTAAGAACGGTAGTGTTGGGACTGTTGGGACTTCAAAGTCTCAGGTGATTGAAATAGAACCTAAAGACCAACTAGGTTCTAGTCATGTTCAAGAGAAGGATCATGAAGATGATGAGCTTGAACAAGAGGAGGTTCAGTAAGAAAATATATAACTATTACAACAACAACAGCTTGAAGATAGTTTGGCTTCCACTAGGAAAAGGTGAGCATACAAGCAGGTTCAGAAGCTGGGGTCAGATTAGCCTTTGAAGCACTATGGGCAGGTAAATTTGGTTGAGTACACACTCTCGGTGGAGAATGATAAGCCGGTCACCTTCAAAGAAGCTATTCGGGACAGGGATAATGAGAGTTAGCTGGCTACGATGGAGGAAGAGATGAAATCTCTCCGAAAGAATCAAACATGGGATGTTGTCCTATTACCCGTAGGGAAGAAAGCTATTAGTTGTAAGTGGGTGTATAAGAGAAAGGAGGATCCTTCCGAGCTCGGCGGTATAATGTACAAGTCCAGACTAGTGGCTACGGGGTTTGTACAAAGAGAGGGTGTGGATTACAATGAGATCTTATCTCCGGTGGTGAAACACACTTCTATTCGGGTGCTATTGAGTATTGTTGCTCATGGTGATCTTGAGTTGGAACAACTTGATGTCAAAATGGCCTTATTGTATGGAGACTTGGATGGAGAAATCTACATGCATCAACCTGAGGGCTACAAGGTTGAAGACAAGGAGAATCATGTGTGTCGCTTGAGGAAATCACTCTATAGACTGAAGCAATCTCTTCGGCAGTGGTACAAGTGATTTGACTCATTCATACTGAAGCATGAGTTTTCTCGAAGCGATTATGATTGTTATGTTTACATTCAGAAGCTTCGTGAAAGTGATTATATCTATCTTCTTTTGTATGTGGATGATATGCTTATTGCTTCTAAGAGCAGTATGGAGATAGATAGGTTAAAATCTCAACTTGGTAAAGAGTTCGAGATGAAGGACATTGACGCTGCTAGGAAAATACTGGGTATGAAGATTAGGAGAGAGCGGGTGAATCAGCGATTGTTCTCGAGTCAGAAGGGCTACATAGAGCGGGTTATCGTAAGGTTCAGGATGTAAAATGCAAAGTCGGTGGTGACTCCATTGGCTTCACATTTTAGGCTTTCAGGTAAACAATCTCCCACTATAGCGGAAGATAAGACACACATGGAGCGTGTACCTTATGCTAGTGTAGTTGCCAGTTTGATGTACGTAATGGTATGTACACATCCGGATATTTCACAGGCGGTCAGTGTTGTCAGTAGGTTCATGGCGAATCTGGGAAAGACACATTGGGAAGCCGTGAAATGGGTCCTGAGGTACTTGAAGGGTACCGCTAAAACGGGTCTGCGTTTCGGTGGAGATACATGTCAGATTGATGGATTTGTGGACTCAAATTATGTGGGCAATCTATACATATGGTGATCTACTATTGGTTATGTATTCAGTATACATGGTACTCAGTTAGTTGGCAATAGATGTTATAGGCTACAATGTTACTTTCTACTACAAAGACTGAGTACATAGCCATGACAGAGGGAGTGAAGGAAGCATTGTGGTTGTGGGGTCTGCTAGACGATTTGGGGATGAAGCAGGATTACGTGAACTTGTGGTGCGATAGTCAGAGTGTAATTCATTTGGCTAAGAATCAAGTTCATCATGCTCGTACCATGCATATCGATGTCAGGTATCATTTTTTGTGGGATGTCATAGAGGAAGGTGATATTTCTCTCATGAAGGTGCACACAAATGAGAACCCAACAGACATGTTGACCAAGATGGTGACAAACAACAAGTTTCAGTATTGCTTGGACTTGCTTCATATTATCCCGTGTTGATCTACCCAAGAGGGCAAAATGCAAAACTATGATTAGGTTGATCCCAATCAGAGGGTACGTAGGCAACCATGCTATAATGATGCAGCTGGTTTGGCCTAGTTTTGGCCTGGTTTGTGTTTGTGGTGTTCTTCTAGTGTTCGTACAAAATTTAAAGTTTATCAAATGATGTACGAGTTGGAGAACTGAAGAAAACGTACCTGAGATCGAGCTCGCCTGCAGGCGAGGTCGCCTGCGCAAGGAGCTTGGGTGCGGGCTGAACAGGCGAGGGAGTTCATCTGTGCGTTGAGGCGAGGGTGAGGTCACCTGCATGAGGAGATTCGGTGCTCGCCTGAACGTAGGGAGCGGAAAGCTCGCCTGCGGCTAGAGCGTGGAGCTCGCTTGCGTGAGTGGAAGCCAGCTGGGGACCTAGGATTTTCCTATAAAAGGGAAACCATGTTCACGCGATTTGGTTGAGCCTCATCTCGCGTTTTCTCAGATCTGAGGAGTGGCGGCGGTTCTCAAAGGTGATTTGAGAAGCAATTTTCGGTGAAAAAAATTGAGATTGGGCAGTGATTTATTCAGTTGAATAAATTACACGGTACTATAGAGAGATCTAAAGTTTGAGAACTTCTCTTTTGCAAGCTTTGTACTTTCTTGTGGTTAAATAAGAAATTATTTGTGTGGCTCCCGTAGACGTAGGCAAATTTGCCGAACCACGTAAATTTGTTGTCGCATCTCCTTTACTTATATATTCATTATTGCTTGTTGGTTGTTTTCTCTCAGGATTGATTTAGCTTACGCGACAGTGTGGGCGCTCCCTCGCTCCCAACAGTTTTGTTTTGATCACAGCTAATGAGGCGGGGGATGAATAAATGAATAAGAATATTAATTCAAAGAAAAGGAGAGATTGTCAATGCCACCCTCATGAATATTAATCAAAAGCCTGTCAAAGAAAAGCGTGGGGTTTTTAGAAGCAAACATTTTTTCTCGTGCATCTCTAATCATTACATTTTGCCGTTTCTTTCTTTGGTTAACAAATACATATATAAAGTCATTACAGAAGCCCACGTTTCCTATCCAGTATCCAACATTAATTAATTCCTTTTGGCTTCTCTTAAACCAAACCATCAATGTAGTGATAACCTAATTAATAAAAGTAGTATTAGATGTTTCCATTCAAAAACGCATAACAAAACATGCCTTCAGAAATTATAACTATTAAAAAAAATATTTATTTTCTCCTTCACATCGACAGTGTACTACTGTGTGCAGCTTCACCTATAATTGATTTATTTGAGTTTCTTGATAAAATTAATTAAAATGGTTACGAAGAAGAATCATGTTCAACAGTATTTTTGGCTTGATGGGTTTACAGCAAGTGGTAATTTTAATGTTTCTGGTCATTGGATCAACTGTTGTATCCGGATAAAGTTTTGGCCCATTCTATACAAATTATCTTAATTTGTTATGATATTTAAATTCTTATACTATAAAGAGTTATAGTGGATTTAGATAAGATCATATCTATGTAGTTTCTCTGATGGATGGAAACTGTTTTAAGAAGTCTTATCTTTAAGAATTCTAGTTATAACAGAAGGGTCCTAGTTGTTAGGATATGTGAAGCCTAACTATCAGGCATGCCCTACACTTCAGAATGAAGAGGAACAAAGTTGGAACAGGATGAACAGGATCGACGATGGCGAAGTTCAAGCAAAACGACGAAGGAGGCTTTTTTCTGCATCGCGGTCGACCGAGCAGGGCGCGGCGGGCGACCGCATATGTGCACAGCTGGGTGCACATGCCAGAAGTTCGTCGCGGTCGACAGAGCATGGCGTTGCGGTCGACCGCTCAAAGTCCAGAGAGCAACCCAACTTTCTGTCTTCGTTGCGGTCGACCGAGCATGGCGCTGCGGTCGACCGCCAAAAGTCCAGAGAGCCAGGCAGATTTCGACGCCAAAAGTCCAGAGAGCCAGGCAGATTTCGAACAGCATCGCGGTCGACCGGATGTGGTGCGGCGGTCTACCGGAGTCGGGTTTTGGCCCAGTTTCGAATTTTGACCTGTTTTGATCTGTTTCCTTTTTTACTTGTTTAACCCTTAAGTCTATAAAAGGGTTGATTAGGGCATGATGTATTAAGACGAAAAATAGTGAATTTTTCTCCTGCGGCGGCCGTGGACGTAGTTTCTCACATTGAGAAGCGAACCACGTAAATCTTGTGTGTTTGAGATTGTTTGATTTTCTCTCTTCTCTCCTAAATCTCTATTTCCAAATCGCATCAGGGGGTTGTGCATCCCCAACAAGTGGCATCAGAGCGACCAGGTTCGGCGCGAGCGATTTGAGGTCAGAGACAATGGGATCTGAGAAGGAAACTGTTTGCGTCGAAAATTGATGTATTCATTGCGGTATTCATTACAACTTCAATCGTTACAATGAAAAACAAAAGTTACAACTCTCGTCAAAACAAACGCATAGATCGTTTATCGGTCTTCTGCTTGCGTGGGATCTTTGCCTGTGCCGGGGTTTATCCGTGGACCGCCTTAGATCTGGATCCGGTTGATGGAAAATTCGGCAGAGTTTCGTCTTCGCCGAGGAAGTATTTGATTTGAAGCGCTGAGATCGACCAAGCGAAATCAGGGCTCTTCTCGAGATTAAGATCAAGCCTAATCTCAAGGGACGGACGGGAATGAGCGTCGGATCTCTCGAACTCTCATTCGTTATGCCGAAGAACTCGCCAAGATCTGTTAACCCTCGCTGAAATTCGTGCTCCTTTGACTCCACAATCCGGCAGCACCTCCTCGTCTTGATAATCAATCGCCCCTGTTGAAAGAAGGCCCTAGGCTTGTATTTATAGGGCTTCAGAAGCGGTTATTTGGATGAGAACAAATGATTTGGCCTTATCTTTAGTCAATAACAGCCTAACCACGTTTGTAGATGATATCAAGTCAGTTTGGATGCTCAGGAACCAACAAATCTCGAGAAAAACCATCAAAAACCGAACCGGGTGATTTGGCCTTATCTTTAGTCAATAACAGCCTAACCACGTTTGTAGATGATATCAAGTCAGTTGGGAACCTCTGGAACCAACAAATCTCGAGAAAAATCATCAAAACCCGAACCCGATCGAAACAGCGTGCGCAGGACAAGTCTGACCCGCGCTTGCGCGGGTCGGATCATTCCGACCCGCACGGGCGCGGGTCGGTTTGGTCCGTCCTGCACGGCGCGCTGAGTTTCGCTGATTTCTTGTGTTTTACGACTTTTTGATCTTCCGGGACTTGTAGTTTCTCCCGTTTTACTCATCCGTCGTGTTGACTTGTATGCTCCACGCGAGTTGATTAATGTACGTTGATTAACGCCATCGTGAACTGACTGACGCGCGCACTGATTGACATGCACGAGCTGAATGATGCGTGCGTGTTAACTGACTATTGGGTGCGTTTGTACGCTTTGAGTTGATTAACGCATGCGGTCCACTTGGTGTTTTCCATTGCGGTGGTTCGTTGTCGTGTCATCAACAGTTTGCCGATTCGCTTCATGCGCTTGTCGGCGTTGGATAATCCTCTTTGATTCGGATAACGACGTTCATCACCTTCTCTTTGTCTTGAGCTGTGTGCGGACACCCATAGGCATTTTTAGACGCCTACAGATACCCCCTCCAAAGTATTTCAGACTCTTTCTTTTATAGAGGAGTCTGGAATGCTTTGGATAAGATAGGCCATCTCCTCAATTTCGTAGAGTGACCTTGAACTATCTCAATTCTTAACTTCTTCAGTCTTCAATCTATTCATTGTTTTGTCGAATAGGTGAAGTTCTTCCGGCGCTGCGTTTATCGTCTGACCGCTGTCGAAATCTTGAACTGAGATTGGTGTGTAACTTTCTTAACTTAGCTCGTGCCATTGAGTTGACTTTCAACTAATCCTCTCCATCGGGAATTCATATCTGATTGTAACTGAAATCCTTGGAGTCATCTTTTGCCTTACTTTGGCGAAATTGCTGATGCGTTGACCGACATCGATCTTTACTGTAACGCGTTGACCGGCGTTAACACA
>NC_033798.1:131212959-131219145 GCF_001876935.1 Asparagus officinalis | reverse complement strand
GACAGTCAAGTATAAATAGCTAAACACAATTATTAAAATAATTATACAATCAAATAATCATGTAAAGCAATATACAAAATTAGCAGATAAATAATTCATTACACAAATATTAGGAATTTACAAATTGTATACACAAAAATTTAGAATGCGACAAGCAATATAATTATGTAAAAATACGCAACGTAATGCAAGTGGAATATTAGGAGGTAATTGAACATAAACCAAAAAGATATGATATACAAAATAATACAAAGCAGATAATCATGAAAGATCAAGGTGATATGACACAACAACATATAAGAAATGGATTATACATAGTATATCGTATCAAAAACAAAATAAATAATTCTAGTCGTATATCACAATAATAATTATCGAAAACACACACCTTATATAAATATTATGACTAAATAAATGAAGCAAACTAACCTGAACGAAGAACAAAATAAAAAGTAAGTATTAGAATGAATAGAAAACTGTACATAGAAAATAAGTATGCAAAATAAAAACAAAACTAAGAAAGATGAAATGATTGATAAATTAAATCACACAATGATGATACATGTAATTAGAAGTAAAGAATGAAATGAAATGTACTAAACAAAACTACTTTATACGTAAGATAATACACTTTTAACATAATATAAAATAGTAGACAATGAAAAATGTCTGAAATATACTAAAACACGAGAATAATACAATATTATTAGAAAAGCATCAGATATAAGATAAGAATACTGAACAAATCAGGTAGGAGTACAATAAAGATTATAATAGGGTATACAGAATATACATAATCACAATTGAAAATAACATTAAAAAATAAACATAGATAGAGTCACATCGATACATATAGACAAACAAACAGATGCAAATCATAATAATAATCAATAACAGAATAAAACGATACACAATAATTACTAGCATACAAACAATTATATAAAATAAATTAAATAATACCAAATCATAGTTAGGTTCATAGAAACACAAATAAAATCAAGGTATAAAAATAAAAGATATAAAAGTAAAATGGATAAACAAGATTCAACAACAATAATAATTACTATAATAAAATTAATTTAACAATTAATCTAAACTAATTCATTTTTCAAAATAAATTCTTTTAAATTATTATAATTATCTAAAAATGATTCTTTTGCCGAACTAAATTCTTTTAATTCCTTATAATTATTCTGAAAATGTCATTTATCACATATCCATTATGTAAATCAATATTGTTCACCAAACAACCCACGCAGATAAATACGACACAATTAAACTATGCAAATAATTCATAAAAAATGTAAATAATCAAACTACGAAACAGGAGAGCGGAATCTTGCACATAAATGATCTACAATAAATATAAGAACCGGAACGAAACTAAACAAGGATCGGGATCTTGCCTCGGGGTTCGTCGAACGACTCAACGTCGACAGCGCATGTCGGATCTGACGCGGAGAGGCGGCGGTTTGGGCTGAGGCGCGATGGGCTGCTGCTGGTGCACGGGGCGAGCTCGGGGCAGATGAGAGTGGCGAATGGAGTTGGTTCAGGGGAGGAAGTCGGCGACGCTGTGCAGAGAGCTCGCTGCTGCGGTGGTTGCTCAGGTGGGCGCGGCTACTCGAGGCGTCGGGGAGGAGGCAAGGGGATGATGATGATGGCGGCGAGCTCTGGGCGTTCATCGGAGAAGGGAGGGGCGACGAACAGGGGAGGCGTTGCTGGGCGTCGACGTGCTCAGGCGGCGGCGACGTGCTCAGGCGGAGGCTGCAGGTCGAGGTCGGAGGTCAGGCCGACGGGAGATGGGAGCAGGTCGGAGGGAGCTCGAAGGGGTGAGGTGGCCAGAACGCGACGCTGGGCTTGGGGGCGGCTGGTCTCAGGCGGTCGTCGATCATGCAGCTAGCGATCAGAATAATCATCCAAGTCACAAGGTCATATAACTAGATGGAATTAATATTTAAAAATCGACAACTCGAGACGTAGTACGTCGAGCGAAATAATCCAAACAAGGAAACCCTCATGTATATACCATATGTCTCAAATTGCAGATAATTAAATATTAATCCTAATCTAGGTATGGAAAGAAATACAACTGGCCTACATCTCACAAGAAGTCATACCTAGCCAAGAAACGATGTCGTGTAACTAGCCATCCTATAACAGGTCACTGGTCCACATCTCACACAGAGTCGACGCTCATATTACCGGATAACTGACAGTTCACAAATCCTCTACGCGCATCCAATACCGCTACACGAATCGGTCAGAGGACTACACGCAATCCGATCTCGGCCTGGTTCGAACTCAGGCAAAGCTCAGGTGACTACACAAATTCACTGACTAAAGTGACTACACGAATTCACTTTAGCCCAACAAACCAACCCCAGTGACTACACGAATTCACTGGCGCGAGCCTGGAAGATACATCAACAGTCTTATCCGATCACATGAACATGGACTTCCCCATCCCAACTCTCTTGTATTTTCTAAGTCAAACATAATCCATATTAAAACTCGGGTTCACCACCTAAACTCAGTCAACACACTCACACATGTCACTAAGTCTGTTCATGACGCACGAGGCCACTAAGTCATGAACTGCTAATGGTTCTCAATCACAAGATGGACAATACATAGCACTATAGCAAACATGTCAAATACATTAAATAAATACAAAACGTGAAATGTGATCATAAACAACAACTATGTAATTCAGAAAATAATTCCTTTTCCAAAATAATTTCTTAACACTTATTTCTCATCATAATTATTCTACAATAATCTTTTTAAATAATGAATATTAACTCAAATAATCCTTTCACAAAATAAATTCTTTTAAGAATCAATTATTATAATAACAACTCAAATAATCCATTTTTACAGAATAAAATTCTTAGTAAAATTCTTTTCTCATTATAACTAATCTAAAAATAACTTCTTTTTCAAAATAAATTTCTTTAAATCCTTATAATTATCTAAAAATGATTCTTTTACCGAACTAAATTCTTTTAATTCTTTATAATTATTTTGAAAATGCTATTTATTATATTACTATAATATATTTTAATATTCTTCATCAAACAATCCACATAGGTAATTATATTACAAACTAATCTACACAGACAACTCATAATAGATTTGAAAACATAAAGATCGACAAGCTGAGTAACGGGATCTTGCCTCGGGTACGTCGAACGTATCGACTCTGATGGCACGGGGATCTCGGCGACACTCGTCGACGACGAGGGGGCGGACTGGGACTGAGCACGGCACGGTGGCGTTGACGGAAGCTCGGGGTTTGAGCGTGAGGCGGCGACGCGGCTCCGGGGCTGCTGTGGTGGTTCGGCGCGGGTGGATCTGAGGAGTAGAGGAGGAGGAGGCGGGGCGTCGCTGCAGTGGGGCGGCGAGAGCTCGTGGGGGCGGCGGACAGGGAGGCTGGTCGGAGGAGGAACAGGCGGTGCTGCTGGAGGCGGAGAGGCTGGGTTCGGGTGTGGCTGCTGGTCGTTGGCGGGGCGGCGAACAGGGCGGCGAGAGGTGGTGGTGAAGATGGAGGTGCGGCTGTTGGAGGTGGCGCTGGCTTTGGCGGTGGTGCAGGCGGATCCACGGGCGGCGCTCAGGCGGTCGACGAGGGCGGTGGTCGGAGGTCTGGTGGGCGAGCGGCGGCGGTTTCGGGTTGCTGGGTGTGAGGTGGTGGGTTCGCGGGTTGAAAGAGAGAGGGAGAAGAAGAAGGAGGCGGCGTGGATGATGAACAGTAGAGGGAAAACGAAAAACATATAATATATATATAATTGTAATTAGGGTTAGGGTTTAGGTTAAAATAATTAAAATAAATACTTTTGAGTACTTAAAAATTAAACTAATTACATAATAATTATCTACAATTAAAAACGTACATGTTGAGCTAATACAATATTTGATACGAAATAGTTGAAAAATACCCATATTGTATAATTAAACAAGAATAATTAATAATAAAAATATATTTACTTACATTTAAAATCAGATAATTATGGGATAATTATCTATACAGTAAAACGTACAAGTTATACTAATACGATAGATAATATGTAACAATAGAAATAATACAATAAATTATATACAAAAATACGTGATTAATAATACAAAGTATTATACGAAATAATACATAATAATATTAAAAATACAACATATTATTTAAAATAATACGTAATAGTACCGGTAACGTAACAATTTAATTCTAGAAAATTTTACTGCACAAAATAAATTTATAAATAACAAAATCCTTTAAATAAATATATAATCAAAATTTTAAATCATAGAAAATTATAGAAAACCGAGAAAAATACAAATACTCTTTTTAAAAAATAATAATTAAATATTTTAAAATACCGAAAAATCATTTTAACTAGTATCAAAATTCACGGTCATTACAAGCTCTCATGAGGATCGCTAAGTTACCGAAGCAAGGAAGAAGATACACCCGTATCAACTAAACTAAGTTTTGCAGCTCAAAACGATGTACACGGGACTGCCTGTGTTTTGAGCAGAATTTTTTGCAGCTCAAAATGATTTACATGGGACTGTTAGTCCCGTGTAATCTCTAGGCCAAAATCAAAATGCACGGGATAAGTGAAGTCCTCAGTCCGTTGAAAATTTAAACCAACATAAATAAATTAAGCTTGGGAGGCATTTATCCGATCCTCATTTTAAAACTCATCGGGCAACATATCTTCAGATTCTACATAATTATTGTTAACATAAAAATAATCCATCCAACAAGAGTCATCATAGATTCTAGTAGCCACGTGCATGCTATCAATTTGCACGCCATGTTCTTTGATATCTTCAGAGTCATCAATTGCTTCTTCTTCTTCAATTGATTCGGCTTATAAGTTATCCGTAACATGGCACGAAGCGTCGTTAAATATAGTACTTGAAGTCCCACCAAGGGAATGACCACTTAAATGTTGTAATTGAGCTCATGGCTCTTCACTTAGAGATGTCATAAACCCACTCGATTCATTTTCTAAGTCAAGCATGCATGAGAAATCTCCTTAAGGTTTCGAAACCTAGACAAATTTAAGAATCAGATACTTCTCAATGAACAATTCGATCGACACTTGCTTCTCGACTAACTGTTTCATGTCATTTAACTCCTCATCATCGATGATCCATACGACAATTGTTCTATTTTCATTATCGAACAATTGAAGAACACATTAGTTGCATATTCTTCTTTATTTAATTTAGTACTCTGAGTATTTCCTTCATCATTCCATCAAAGTTGCATGATTTAAATAACATAAATATTTTCCTAAACCCTCTCTCATACGTAGGCATACTATTCACTTCAATGTCGATGCTCCCATTAAAGAAGTAAATAATGGGTATTAAGTTCGTCATCGAAACTGAAAGATCAACATTCCATCATATGCCGATAATCTACTATAGTGGAAATCAAATTCGATCTAGATTGAAAATCAAATTTAAAACCCTAAATTCTAGTTAAACCCTAATCAATTGCCAAACCACATTATTCATCATATTTCACAAAATGGAACTTAAAAATTTCGCCACAAATTTCATATTTCAATTAAACCTAAACTCTAATTAATCTATATCATTCATCAAAATACTCATAAATGAATACAAATTTAACCACAAATTTCATAAAATGCATTAAAATTAAACCAAATTAAACCCTAAATCATATCATTCATATCAAAATTAAACCCTAACCTAATCCATCCATGTCATTCATCAAATTAAAAACCTAATCCATTCACATCAAAATTAAAGCCCAATAATGTGGTTTGCGTAATCAATCACCAAACAACATTGTTCATCATATTTCACAAAATAAAACTTGCAAATTTCACTGCAAGTTTCATATCCCAATTAAACCTAGACTCTAATCAATCGATATCATTCACCAAAATACTCATAAGAAATGCAAGTTTAACAACAAATTTCATAAAACGCATTAAAATTAAACCCTAAATCAAAATCCATATCAAATCAAACCCTAATCTAATCCATCCATACCATTCATCAATTTTACAAATAGAAAAAACAAATTGTACCACAAATAGAAAATATTCACCTTGATCAAGACGGAGGCGGAAGTGAGAGATGGAGGCGAGATTGGTCGAGTCGGAGGTGGAAGTGAGCTGTGGAGGGGACATTGGTGAACTAGGCGGTGGCTGGTGG
>NC_033798.1:131183249-131212949 GCF_001876935.1 Asparagus officinalis | reverse complement strand
GCTTTGTCGATTTGGGGCAAGGCGAGAGGCGAGAGAGGTTAGGGCAAGGCACGACTTGTGAAGAGAGAGAAGGTTACGTGCGGGTTTATAAAAAGGCGAAAAATTATACGGCACTGCTAGTCCCGTGTAATTCTTGCGTTCAATTAGTACTTCGTAATTACACATGACTACTAGTCTCATACAATTTATAAATTTGCTTTTGCAAATCGACCTCTTTTTTGCCAGCAGTGATGAGCTGGTCAAAAAGATGTCGAATTTGATAATTTTAGTAGGAAAAGGTCAATTTTGCTTATATTATTTAAAAAAAGGATCTATTTTAAAAATTTCTCCTTTGTGGTGTGTTTGAGAGATGACTATAAGGGAAGAGAGGAAAGAGAAATTTTTTTCTCTTCCTTCCCTTCCCCTTCTTTACTCCCTAATTTGGGGGGTAAAATTTTAGTTCAATTCCCCTCCTCATTCCCCTCTTCTACTCTTCTAAATGGAACTACCAAACAAAGGTCAAAAGTTCCCTTCCCTTCCCTTCTTTACCCTCCATCCAAAGAGGCTATTAAAGAAGAAATATATAAGTTTGATGGAACGGAATCCGGGTTTGATGGAACGGAATCCGGGTGCTGCTGGAACATCGGTCACGAGCATCCATAGGAGATCATAGGATTAGAAAAAACAAATAAATAGCTTAGAAAGTAACTGCAATTCAAATTTAAAGAATAAATCATGAAATGAAATGCGAACACAGACGGAACGAAATATTGTATTGCAGAACAGGCTCTAGTACTTGGACGCTACGAAAGTATATGAGAATTTACAGACTTTTTTATTACGAAAGAGATATGGATTCAAGCAGAAAACGCAGAATAATATCTAATAAGTTTGGATTTGTAAGTTGAATAACAATTTGATTCCGTCTAAACAACGAGGGTTGTTTCAAATTAAAACTCTTCGTCATTTTACGTTCGTCATCACTTCGGCGTCGAAGCTCTGCACCCCGCTGCGTTGCGTACCCACGAATCAGTGGCTGCTACGTGTACAACATTCTAGAACTCTCAGATCCCAAGAGGTCGTCCTTTTCTTTCCCCAATTCCTGCCTTTCCCTTTTCCGCTCCCCGATTTCTTTGGCTCTTTTCTATTTCTAATTAATTCTATACGTTTTCTTCGTCATATTTATTCGGTGTCCGCTCACGTGTTTGGCGGTCCCCACCTCTCTCTCTCTCTCTCGCTCTCATGCACTCAATGTGACACTTTCCATTATTATTATTATTTTCCCTTCCCTCTCGGTCTCGGGTTCCCCCCAATAACAAAAAGAAAAGAAAATTAGAGAGATCAAATTGTTGTTAATTATAAAATGATGTATTTATAGAGAGAAAGGGAATAAAAAGGGGGAGAGGAGAGGGGAGAAATACAATCCAATAATAATAATAATAGTTAATAAGGTCGGTTGGATCCTTCTCTCCTCCTCCTCCTCCTCCTCGTCCGCCGCAGCTAGATCTCAAGCTCAGGCTCAATCTCAATCTCGATCTCGGTGCGTTTACCAAGATCCCGTTTTCTTTTTGGTTTTATCTATATACTTTTTTTTTCCTTTCAAAATTTCATGTCTTTCCTCTCTTCTTCTTTTTTTTTTAATTTTTAAAAAATAAATAAATATTTATTTGTTTAAATGCTCCGTGCATGTGAATTCTAAACATCTTTTCTTTTGGGATTTTCTCAGTTCCTCCATCGCATAATCATTTTTCCAGGGCCTGGGCGAGATCGGGAGATGGGCGGTTCGGTGCAGTTCGACGGCAACCACTGGATCTGGGACGGGAGCTGCTATCCTCAGTTGTTTGGGCTCGGGGGGATCAATTTCAACATATTTGAGCAAATTGAGGGAATATCAAAAGAACAAATTTTCACTGTAGACCCAAACCAAGTTTTAATTACCAAAATCGACCCATTTTTTTTAATTACCAAAATCGACCCATTTTTTTTTAATTACCAAAATCGACCCATTTTATGCCACGTAAGCTTAATCACATTTCTTAATTAGTCGGGGTTGCCAACCCCGACTGTTTAGGGCATTAAAAATTGGGTTTAAGGCTTCTAATTGGGGTTTAACAACTCCTAAACAGTCGAGGTTGGCAACCCCAACTAATTAGAAAATGAGATTAAGCTTACGTGGCATAAAATGGGTCGATTTTGGTAATAAAAAAAAGGGTCGATTTTGGTAATTAAAACTTGGTTTGGGTCTACAGTGAAAATTTGTTCATATATATATATATATATATATATATCACTTTGTTAGAGGGAGAGATATAACTAGGATTTACAATCTCATAACCTAAACCCTCTCACAAACTCTCAGAGCCCTCACACAAATACTCTCTCAAAAGGATACTAAAACCCTAGAAGACAACTGCACAAAACCCTAGGAGAACAAACTGCACACAAAGCCCTCTGTCGAAAATCAACCAGAGACGAAAAAAGGTTTTCACCTTTCGGTTTCTCCAAAGCCTCTTGCACAACCGCCTTTTTTTCTCCTCTGTCTTTTCTCCCCGCACACCAAACTAGGGCACGAATATCAAACTATAAATAGCTTCTATTCGGGTGGGCCAGCTAATTGTCCACTAGACAAAACTTCTCAAATCTTTATCACTTCACGTGGTGGGCCAGCTAACTATGTGCAAAGAACAAATCTCAATCAATCAGCTGGACATTTGCCTATCTCCTTACGCGTGAACCCTTTGTGCTTCTCTTCAAGCAAATGTCCCTTTCATGTGGTCCCTACTTGCTATCTTCTCACAATTTGGAGGAGTAGATCAATTTGGAGGCTCGTCTAGGGCTTTATTTGGTGATAAAGGTGGGATCTTTTGGTAAAAATTCTTTATCTTTTTATTTTTGGATCTATTCTTCGTTCGTTGGTGCGTTGAGAAAGATGTCGGAGAAAGAAGGTGTTTCGGGTGTCGAGGGTGGTGCTTCTGACGCGAAGATCATTCAGAATTTGAATATCCACTCTATGAAGATAGATGTGAAGAAGTTTAATGGCACAAATAATTTTGGATTATGGGGATGCAAGGTTTTGGATGCGCTGAACGCGCAGAATTTGGAGGATATATTGGAGTTAGATAGCAAGCCAGATGACATTGAAGAGAAGGTTTGGAAAAAATTAAATCGAACGGCGTGTGGTGTGATTAGGTCTTGTTTGACTCAAGATCTAAAATATGATGTGATGAATGAGACTTGTGCAAAGAAGATTTGAAAGATTCTCGAAAGCAAGTATTTGACAAAGAGTGTTGAGAATCGTTTGTATTTAAAGATGAGACTTTATCGTTTACCGTTGAAGAAGGGAACCTCAATTAGAGATCACATGAACACCTACACAAAGCTTCTTACGGATTTAACGAATGTGGATATCATGATTGAAGATAAGGACAAGACGTTGTTGTTGTTGAGTTTCTTGCCCGACGAGGAATATGAGACATTTGTCCTTACTCTGATTAATGAGAAGATATCTCTTTCGTATAGTGAGGTCACTGCTGTACTGGTGAATTATCAGCTTCGGAAGAAGGATAAGGAGACTTTGACTGTAGCAGAGGGAAGAGGCGTTTGGTCGCAAGAGGGAAGGATCCAAATCGAAAGAATTGGAAGTCACAGTTTAGAGTGGGAGATCCTACAATTGGAAAAGATCAGTGTGCTTGGTGCAAGGAGATTGGTCATTGGAAGAAAGACTGTTTAAAGCTCGACGAATAGATGAAAAATAAGCAGAAGGAAAAAGGAAAGCAACCATCATCAGAAGCAAACATCGTATCGGATGGTAATATTTTTAATTCTTCTATTTATTTACTTTCTATCAGTCCTACATGTAGCTATTCGGAGGAATCCGAGTGGATGTTGGATAGTGGTGCGACCTATCATGTGTGCCCTAGAAGGGAATGGTTCTCCAGTTTTGAGAAACTGGATAGTGGTGTGGTGTACATAACTGATAATTGTGCATGCCAGATCCTTGTGATAGGAAGAATTCGCATTAAGATGTTTGACGGGATTGTTAGGGAGTTAAATGATATGAGATATGTTCCTTCTTTGAGAAAGAACTTGATCTCGATTGGAGCTTTGGTTGGAGAGGGTCTGAATGTTCGAATTGAGGACATGGTTCTCAATATTGTGAAAGATTCTCGGATTGTGATGAAGTGCGTCAGGAGAAATAATCTGTATTACTTGATTGGAGGTATAGTGGCATGTGGAGAACTGACGATTTCTATTGATTAGACTAGACTGCGGTATTTGAGGTTTGGTCATTCCAGTATTGATTCCTCGCATAGATTGAAAGAGGATGCGAAGACCTGCAGTTTGAAGTCCAGTGAACATGTTGATGTGAGCAAGAAGACCGAGGTAAAGTTTGACACCTCTATTCACTATGCTAAGGGTCGTTCTGGAGGAGTTCACGTGGATGTTTGGGGGCCTTCCAAGGGGGCATCATTGGGAGGTAATAGGTGTTTGGTTTTCTTTGTTGATGGCTGTTCTAGGCGTGTTTGGGTTGCAACCAAATCCCCATTGGAGAAAGTCCTAGTAGTCTCTAACAGTTTGAAGAAGTGTAAGACAGACAGAAAGGTGAAGATATTTCATTCTGATTTTGTTGGGAGGTACAAGATGGATCTATTTCTGTATTGGAGCTGAGCTCACGGCATTGCGAGACACTTCGTTGGAAAGGAAATCTTGAGGCAACTAGATAGGGTTGCAAATTTGGAGAATCGTGCCTTGTTGGAGGAGGATCGATGTTTGTGGTCGAGCAATGGTTTGTAGAAGAGGTTCTGGACCGAGACTTCGACATATTTGAGTCATCCTATTAAAGAGTTGTCAACTGTTGTGATTGGGGGTAAAACTCTATTAGAAGATAGGTCTGATTGTGTCACTTTGGATGAGCCTTCGATGAGGAAGCCAATTGACTCTCAGCAGGTGGAGAGTTTTGGACAGACTTTAATTGTATCACAGCAGGTGAAGATTGATGTTACTCCATATTGGGTGAAGATTACTCCAGATCATACTGCATTGTTTGGGATTCCAGCTGAGGTGACACAGCTTAGGGGGGGGGTTAGTCATCTAGAACTTAAAACTAGAATTGGGATAATTTGTGGGATAAATTTTTAAGGTGTTAGTCACATAGAACTAGGAAATATGATATTTTTTTTATAGTGTTAGTCAAGTAGAACTTTTGTAGAACTAGAACTGTATTATTTTTTTTGTGCGTTAGTCAAGTAGAATTCTACTAGAATTAGAATTGGGATAATTGGTCATAATTATCCCACAAATTATACTACCTATATATATAACCATAAGTTCTCCTCTCTTAAATTATCCCACACATTGGAAAGAATACAATTGGGAAAAAAAATGAAATGCCGCCTCCCTCCCTCTTGGTTAGTTTCTCCACCTAGAAAATTTCTCTGCCATGAAGTCAATCATCTGTTCATTTTTCTGTCTTTACTTTGTTTTTGTGATGATTAGATCTTTTATTATTATCTTCAAGATGTATTACTTTATTGATAGCTTTTTGACGTTAAATTACTTTATTATTATTTGTTTGATCTAAGTTTTCTCTCCACAACAGTGGTTTAGGTTAAGAATATAGTGTTGGTGGGTTAGTGCTAAAGATATGCGGGCTATTTATGTTTTTTTTATAAGTTAGAAAGCAACTTTGCGATCACATTGATGATTAGATGTTGAATGGTTAATGGTGATATCTATTATTATTAAATCGGCTCAGTAAATTGATTGGGATATTTATAGTTCATCTGTCGATCATCTGTTTAGCGGCCATGGATGATTCCTGTGTACATTTCATTTATTTGCTGATTTGGTTTCAGCGATCATGATGAGATTGGTCCAAAGGGTTAATGGCTGAAAAATGCTTATTTTTCTTTCTTTATGATGTTATGAGATTTGAACTTCGACATTTATGATCCTCCACTAGAAGCTCCACGAAATGTTGCTAATGTAGACGATGACTCCGATAAAAAAGACGAGTTACAGACTCAACGAGCAGCTGTAGGAGCTTGGAGAAATTCTATGGCAGATGCCATGTGGGATGATAGAAGCCATGTGGGATGATGGAAGTCGAGTCACTCTAGGGATTTAGATTTTTATTTTTTTTGTAAATTATTTTATTATTTAAGATGAATAGTGATGCTTTATTGCATTATATTTTATAGTTATTACTAGAATTTGCTTATCAATATTATATTATTTTTAATATACAATTATTAACAATAGTAGTTTATACTCACCATTACCCCCACCAAATTATCCTACCAAATTATGCAACTTCATAATATTATCCATCATTATCCCACCAAATTATCCTACCAAATTATCCCATTTTAAGAATTACCCATCATTGTTCCACTAAATTATCCCAGTGTCAAAAAATTATCCCACTTTATCAATTATCCCACTTCTACTTAAAAAGTTCTAGGTGACTAACCCCCCCTTAGGGATCATTTGGATTTAGGTGCAGATGATGAGTTGGGTTTTGATTCGAGTGCAGCTGTCAGACATAGTTTGGATATGATCATTGGTTCGCCTCAAGTGGAGGTGTTTGAAGCCATTAGAGGTGCTATCAGCCGTAGAGTTGATGATATTAGAGAAGGGTTGCGAACTCTTATATTAGATTGAGGTCGTTCGCGACCATTTGGGTGAACTACGTTCGGCTTGATTCCTTGGGTAAGAGGATACGTAGGCAGTCTTTATGATGCAGCCGTGTTGGATTTTGATGGGGGTGAGACCGATTTGGTGAGTAGACATCGATGTTTGGGGAGAGTGTTTGCACTCCCATTTGGGTCTTGACTTGTTGTGGATTGAGTCCGTTCTTATGACGTACTGGACGCAACAAGTGAGGCATTTGATGTGGTCGGTGTCGGTTCAGTTTTGGTAAAACTTCACCGATGTGAAGAATTGTGAGAAGATAGCAAGTAGGGACCACATGAAAGGGACATTTGCTTGAAGAGAAGCACAAAGGGTTCACGCGTAAGGAGATAGGCAAATGTCCAGCTGATTGATTGAGATTTGTTCTTTGCACATAGTTAGCTGGCCCACCACGTGAAGTGATAAAGATTTGAGAAGTTTTGTCTAGTGGACAATTAGCTGGCCCACCCGAATAGAAGCTATTTATAGTTTGATATTCGTGCCCTAGTTTGGTGTGCGGGGAGAAAAGACAGAGGAGAAAAAAAGGCGGTTGTGCAAGAGGCTTTGGAGAAACCGAAAGGTGAAAACCTTTTTTCGTCTCTGGTTGATTTTCGACAGAGGGCTTTGTGTGCAGTTTGTTCTCCTAGGGTTTTGTGCAGTTGTCTTCTAGGGTTTTAGTATCCTTTTGAGAGAGTATTTGTGTGAGGGCTCTGAGAGTTTGTGAGAGGGTTTAGGTTATGAGATTGTAAATCCTAGTTATATCTCTCCCTCTAATAGTAGATCTCCCCCCTTCTTGTCCCGTGGACGTAGGCAGTTTGTCGAACCACGTAAAATTGATTTGTTTGTGTTTGTGGTCATTGTAATAGTTTAGGAGCCCTCGACAAGTCAGTCCTAGAACTGATGAGAGGAAGAGCCGATATCTCACTTTGTTAAAATATTCGCTTCAGATTCTTGTTTCCTTGGTGAGACGGGAATTCTTATTGCGATCTTTCTCTTATTGTGCACCAGAAACTCTGTCAAAATTTTCGCCGCGCACAACATATATATAATCTTTCTGCTTGTTTGGGAATGAATCCCATCCCACTGTCAAAATGTCACGTTCTGATTATTCCTCCTCCTCAGACTCACTGATCAGCCTACGGGTCGAAACTTCGCTTTAGTTGGCTATAACCATTTTATCTAATTAGTATCATCAGAGCTCCCAGTTCATCTCTTGGTAATTTTAACCGCTTCAGACTCTTTTAAGACCTGTAGGGAGTAACAGATGGCTCGAGTCAGTTAATCCCATCTAGGATGGGAGAAGCTCCTGTGTGGAAATATTTATTTTCATGGCGAACTTTTTTTTATTACCGTATCTATCTCTCGATGACAAACACTACGGTCAAGCTATGCTTTCGAAATTTATTCCGGCACTCTTTGATTTTGTATGAAGGAATGTTGTTCCGTGTAGTTCTTTGGCCCGTTCTATTCCTCGGAAGAAACACCAATTCCTTTATAGAAAATCATATCAGCTCGATCGCCTCTCTTGTCTAAAATGCTTTCATGGTCTTGGGTATGTCCGTCGGCTTGCTCTTCTAACGGCATGCTTAGAAAGGGATTATGCGGAGCCATCAAGGTTCTACGCCCTTGCCCTCACTTGACTAGGACTATTAGCAACAGTTCCTAGATGGTATGCCAAGAGGACTGCCCATTATAACTCTTATCTAGGGATGACAATTCTGGTCCAAACCCAATAACCCACCCATATCCATCCAATATGAGACCCATCCAAACCAACCCATTTAGCTAAATGGGTCTAATTGGGTGAGTAACTATTTCTAAAGAGATTAAATGGGTATTAGATGGGCGGGTGTTGACCCACCCATAACCCATCCAAACTTGCCAGATAGAAATCTCCTCTCCCCCCTCTCTACGATTCCTCTCTTCGAAACCCTAAAAAACTTGGCTCCCCTCTCTCTGCGATGCGATTCCTCTCTTTGAGCTTCGATTCCTTTATCCGAGCGTCAATTCGTCTCTCCGAGCTTCGATTCATCTCCCAGCTCCAACGCCCCCAAATCCAATCCGGACTCACAAACTCCTCTCCTTCAATCCCCAGTTCGATCTCATAATCTACGGAATCGGCAGCATCGACTCGTACGAGACCCCAAGAGTCCAGCTTTCGCTTGCCCTTCTCATTCTCGAGCGGCTCAAGCCCTAGATTTCATCAATTGAAGTGTTCGACCTAATAATTTCAACAGCCGAGCAAGCGGTTATCGAACAATTGGGAGTCGCTGTAATGGATGTCGATGAGCGAGGGCGAAGAGAGGTAAAAGTTCGGACTTTGTTCTTTATGCTACATTGTGAGGTCTAATTTTATGATAGTCTGTTGGATGTAAATCGGGGTTGTGGGATTTTGAACAAAATGGTTATTTTGGGAAATAGTTTTGGGGAGTACGAGAGGTACGTGGGGGAGAAAAAGGGGGCGAGTGGGTCTGTGAAGGTGGAGGAGGTGGGTAAGCGGGTTATCGGGTCGAGGAGGTTTGTTAGGGAGGTGAGGATTGTGATGATGATAATGGGGTTTTTTGAGCTTTTCATGATATTAGTTAGCATTTGTTCGATGTGGACAAGGATGTCCATTTGGATTTTGTTTGAACTTGAATAAATGATATCTGTATGATTGTTGATTGTTCTTGATATTGTTGAAATTGAATAAATGATATCTGTATTCATAATAACAACAAAGTTTTTATTAGGATAAGAAACTTGTAATAATAGGCCAATTCTTCATTTATTTATTGTATGTGTTTCTCAGTTTTAAAACCCCCGAAAAGTTTATAGAAAACTCCTAAAATGTCTGCAGAAACCCCCCTAAAAGTCTGCAGAAACCACCTGAAAGTTTACAAAACCCCCCTACAAGTTTATAGAAAACCCCCTGCAAGTTTACAGAAAATCACCTGAAAGTTTGCAGAAACCCCTGAAAGTTTACAGAAACCCCCTGAATGTTTGTAGAAACCCCCTGAAAGTTTACCAAAACCCCTACAAGCTTATAGAAAACCTCCTAAAGGTTTACAGAAAACTCCGAAAGTTTACACAAAACCCCCTAAAAGTTTGCAGAAATCCCTAAAAGTTTGCAGAAAACCCCCTGAAAGTTTACCAAACCCCCTGCAAGTTTATAGAAAACCCCCATGTAAGTTTGCAGAAAACCCCCTAAAAATTTACAGAAAACCCCCTGAAAGTTTGCAGAAAATCCCATGAAAGTTTACAGAAAACCTCCTGTAAGTTTACAGAAAACCCCCTGAAAGTTTGTAAGTAGATCATTGAAACTTATATATCTAATACTATTATAAAAGTGTGTTGGTATGTTAAAACATTTCTTCCGAAAATACCCTCTAAAATGTATATATGCATACATAAAACACATGCATGCATATACATAACACATACATACATCATAAATCATTCTCCTTCAAATCCCTTTCATAACCCTCAATTAAATAAAACTAAATGTAATAAATACACCCTCATACATGCATACATGAAATCATATACATAATACTTCATGCTTAATTACATAGCGTACATGAAGAGATAGCCTTTTAATTATACCATTATATCTATCTAATGAAATCCAACTAAAACCTCAAAGCGTTTCCATCACATAACCTCCTTTATTATTATTATAATACAGCACTAGCACTAGCTCAAATTTTTAGTCCATTAAGAAGGAAAGTCATAGTATTCATTAGAAATTTCATTCACAGTGAATACCCTAACCGTTGTTAGACACAAGAGTTACATTTCTATTATTGCATGTTAAATTAAATTAAATTAACTTATGGTTTTATAACTCTATCAAACCCACTCAAATGACATTAATCCAATCAAAACTTTTGAAATTCTCCTCTTTTAATTGTACCATTATATCTATTTAATGACATCCAACTAAAACCTCAAAACTTTCCCATCACATAACCTCCTTTACTATTATTATAATGTAGCACTAGCACCGGCTCAAATATTTAGTCTATTAAGAAGGAAAGTCATAGTATTTATTAGAATCGGTTGCTTTTCAAGCTTCCTCTAGATAACCTGAGAGGAGTTTTAGTTTTTCACTTAAGAGAAATTTTATCTATTTTGGAGGATCGAACTTCAATTTGTAGAAGTTCTATAATGCACGTGCAATTTATAAAAGTTTGTTAATGTAATTTCGAGCTTATTAGGCATTGAGTAAAATTATTTTTTAATGTCAAATGAAGTAAATATTAATTTATTCTTCAATTTTTTGAGCTCAAATAACTAAATAATTTTATTTTGACATTTACGTTTGTACCATATTCTTTAATTCTTAACACCATATGTTAATTTTGACCAATTGACTTTCCATCAATTATTCCAAGTATCTGGAGTTTTAAAATTAAAGGTAAATTAGTTGCTAATTTTAAACAAAAAAATTAATTTACAATTTGTAAATAAAATTATATCCAACATATATAACATAAATTTTATTATTTAATTGTTTGAGATATCGTTATAATATATAATTTTTATATTTTTAGTAATCACAACATATTCCCGATTATTTCATCAAATATAGAAAAGTAATATGACTACACTATATTCCAAAATGTATATTTTAAGTCTCTTCATCATTTTCAAGCCATAGAAACGTTCAAAAAGTAAAAGAAGTATGTATACATGCAATTCTCAAAAAGTAAAACAACTATATATATGAAAATGAGTACACGTGCAACGCACGTGCACCATACTAGTATATATAAAAGCATCATAACTAAATGGGTTATTGGGTCACCCATGAACCACCCATTTAGTAAATGGGTGGATGAGAAGTGAACCATTTAGCAAATGCTAAATTAGTCATAAATGGTCAAGTGATCATAAATGTGCCTACCCATTTATGACCTAACCAAGAGCCAATCAAAACCACCCATTTGACAACCCTATTCTTATCTATTCATTCTTATGGAGCTTACTTGATCTTCAGTTGGTCTCACAGCTGACCCTATTTTAGTGTGGAGAGGCCAATATGATACAGATGATGATAACTCTCCTCTTTATAACATGTGCTAAATTACTTGTGTCATGGACATTTTTTACAATAATCCTCTGCAGTTCATCTGTAATAGAAGAAATCATAGAAGAAATCATAGCGAGAAATGAGATCTTACCATGCTAGTAGATTTTCATCCGTTCTATACATCACATCAATGGAATTATGTTGAAAACTTTGTTACTGTCATTAATAATTGGTATAGTTTTAGCATCTTTTCATCCATAGAGAATGGGAAAACGTATTTGGCATATTGATCTAACTATCCTGTTTCCCCCCCTTTAAGGTTGACACTTGTTAGTGGGCTCAAGTGGGTGGATGAAGTCATAACAAATGCTCCTTACGAGGTCAATGAACAATTTATGAACATTCTCTTCAATGACTACAAAATTGACTACATCATACATGGAGATGATCCTTGCCTACTTCCTGATGGAACTGATGCTTATGCATCAGCAAAGAAGGCAGGACGTTACAAGCAAATCAAGCGCACTGAAGGTGTCTCGAGCACGGATATTGTTGGTATCATATTTCACCCCCTCCATAATGATAATGAGCTGAATCCATGTTATATGTGATTATAGTACTTTCTTTGAATATATCACTGCATATTAATCTAATATAGAATTAGAAAAGAAGCATTTTTCCATTGCATTTGTTTTCCCACATATTACTTTTGCATGGTTTTCTTAGATCATGCATGTGAAATGGTGTTTTTTTTTTGGGTTTTTAGTCCTCACTGTGTAATTCTTTTTATTTAGGTAGGATTTTATCTTCATTAAGAGGTTCAGAAATGGATAATGGCTCTGCTAATGCTTCCGTTAATGAACAGCACCAGAATCAGGAAAACACTCTGGCCAAGACTGGTGGTTCTGTTAAATCTCATTTATCTAATTTTCTTCCTACGTCTCGTCGGATTGTGCAGTTTTCAAATGGGAAGGTAAGTATGTTCCTTGTTATCTGCATATAACACATTCTAAATGAGAGTATGCACATTTTTTATTCTCTATGTTATATTTTACTGGCTTTGACCATATTGACTACAGGAAAAATAGTTACATTTTTCTGTAGCTTAGGTTTATCTTTGTTAATAACACTGTATGATGAATATGTACTCTACCTTTTTTTAAAATTTAGTTTACATTATTTATATCAAACATATCAAGTTTCACACTAATATAGATAAGATTGAATGAAGAAAACCAAGGTGTTTTCTTTTTGAGAAAGAAGACCAAGGTATTCCCGATACTGCATAGTAACGGTTCAGCTGTTTCATCTTTATCTTTACAAGTTATGTGATAGGTTGTGTGAATGTGTAGGCTTCTTTCTCAGTGAACATTTAGTGCAGGTCCAAATTTATTAGTCACCAACTATATTGAGTGATGAAGTTAGATATCCACCCATCATGATAATCACTTGACAATGAATTTGACCAGTCAACCTGCAATATAGAAGGGCGTAGATTCCTCTTGTTGGCTGATCTCTTCATGTCTTTTGGAAATGATTTGGATGCACCAGGGTCTAGACTAATAAGAGCAATTATGAGAATACCACGCACAAGTTCTTAGTATCATATAATAATTAGCTCGAATCCATCAGGCCCACGCCAAAATGACAAATGTTCTCTGATCTGCTTTGGATTTGCATGAGTAACATTATGAATTGCACAAGATGATGGGGCTTGCATTAGGCTTATAACATAAGTGTGATGCTCTCAAGGTGTTTTCTTTTTTGGGCATATTGAATAGACTGTAAAACTTAATATGCTTGATTTAAGGTCTGAAGTTGCATAGCATTTTATCTATGGGTTACCCAATCTTGCTGATATCAGTCTACTGTTCTTGGAAGTGGTTTCTCTGTAACGCTTACATATTCTTGTAAAGCTAAAGTGTGCTTCTCTCAAGGTTTTCTTTTTTTGGCATATTGAATAGATTGTAAACTTAAGTAACTTGATTTAAGATCTGAAGTTGCGTAGCATTTTATCTACGGGTTACCTGGACTTTCTGATATAGTCTAGTGTTTTTGGAAGTGGTTTCTCTGTAACACTGGTTAGATTGCTGAAATATTTTACACCAGCACTCACACCCATTGTCTGGTTCGGCTGAAAGGTAGGATTATGACCATCTTATCAAGGAGGTAATGTAGATTTCAAAACCTTTATGAGGTTATTGTTAGCTTACTTGCGTACAAAGTAACTTTTGTTTAAACATTAATTTGTTACTGCTCTGATATTATTAAATTAGATATTCTATGACTTCACACAGTGCAATAAGCTAAGATCCAAAATACTTGTGGGCCGTGGAAATAGAATATTGATTGACCTAGTGCTTCATCTGTGTAACGCCTGTTCATGTATCTGTTACAGGGACCTGGACCAAATGCTCGTGTAGTGTATATTGATGGTGCTTTTGATCTCTTCCACGCGGGCCATGTTGAGGTACATCAAACTTTAATAGAACATTCCTGTTAGGTTTTACTGGTGTATATGACATCTTCGATGCCCCTTTGAGCTTAGCTGCTTTTCTTAGCTCTGATTGCTTGATGCTTATAATTCCATTGATGCATTCCTTTTTTTAACTTTTGGTTTGTCATTTTGGTACACATGTTGTATGATAAAATCAACTGTAGATATTCACTATCCACCGGTATGAGCCATTTACAATAAATAAATAAATAAAATGCGAAACACATTTAATTATTTTATCTCAGACTAATGAGTTATCTTACTCCTATGATTTTATTGGTCTTCCTATATTTCCTTAAGCCACAAATCCAGATCAGTTCACAAAGCTATTATTTGTTTGTATGATGTTAATTTCATTTACTTATTTATTGTACATATATAGTTAGCGATTATAACAAGTTAGTAATTTGATCTGTTAGAAATGGCCAATGTTATAAGCAAGTGTAAGTTATATGTCATTTTTATGCTTTGTTGTAAAAAGTTTGAGGCTTATGATAATCTTTTGAGGGATTTGAAATGTAGTTTTCTGGATACTAAGTAGACAGACATCAAATGGTTCTGTTTCTGGAAAGTTAGTCCAAGCTCAGCCGTTCAAAGATTGTCCCAGCTCAACTTATAATAGCTTATTTTGCAATGAGGAATGGACTCGTAAGACAAGATTGGGGCTATCTTGCACCGCCCCACCATCTCCCCAATCCGACCACCCAAAAAAAAAGCAAAAAAGAAAAAAAAGAAAAAAAGAAAACACCCAAAAGAAGAGGATGAAGATAAATAAAAAAGTTAAAAAAGACCACTGATAATTTGACAATCCTACTAATTTGGATAAATTTTCTGGCCCCATATGAATAGATAAGTGAAGTAACTAAGGGATAATGATACAAATTCAAGGTTTCTATGGCCATCATTTCCCCTTAAAGTTATGCATTGTAATAATAGCCACCTTTTGTGTGATGTTTTTGCAATATTTTTGCGTGGAAACTGCACTTCTGTAGCCATTGAAACATGAGAATGGCTTTTATAAGCTGGAGAGATAAATTCCCTAAACATGTTCCTGTTATTTCCTATGCGTATAATGGGAGATAGATGAGTCTGATGTTGAGGGCGTGAGTAATAAATTTAAGCAATTCCAGTAACTTAAATTCCTCAACAAAAAATGATTAGACACAAGAAGTTGGTAGCAAATGAAAAGTACACTAAGATGAGATGTTCATAGGAAAAGATAATCTATGTACTTAGTTTAATGATTCTTTTATTATTTTTACTTACTAATGCATGTCCTTATCCTCCCGAAATTTTTATCCTGACTTTTGTTGTTTCCAATGCCTCAGCTTGATTACTAATAGTCTAATTGCTGCTATTTGCAGATCCTAAGAAGTGCTAGGCAACTTGGGGATTTTCTGCTTGTAGGTATTCATAGTGACCAAACTCTTAGGTATATCTCTCATCCATTTGGATCAAATGTGGTTATTTGTAAAGAATAAAGCTATCGTAATGGATGCTTACATGACAGTATTGAAACTATTTAACAAGGGACAATGCTTTTGTTCTCACCTATCAAACTATGTGATGGGCCTTCAAATGGATGATCTATTTAGTGTATATAGGATTTGATGGTTATGAGATGATTGTTTATTCAAAAGAGTTACTAAGAGATAGAAGTGGTGAGGCCCACACCTTCCAACGTGACGAAGAGGGTGGTCCTCACTCCTCACCACGAGGCTATCTCTTGGTAGCATTGAGCAAAATAGGCTGCGTGTGTGCGCCCACATGAACTTTGAAACTTTTATATTATCCATAAAGTTATTGCTTCTTTTTCGTATGAAACAACCACTCATTTTGTAAGCAATAAATGAGTGAATGAGAAATCTTTAAATGACATAATATTTTGCTGCATATGTTTATGATGTGTGGATCAAGATGAATAGTGTGGATTATCCATTAGAGGCATGTAGTTTGAAATGTGGGAACAAAGTTTTAGTTTGTTTCTATCAAACTGTACGCTATCCTTTAAAGATAATTGGCACATGACCATTCTGCATGCAAATGAAGACTTACATCTTCCAAAATTGGTCTTCTCCTGCATAGATGAAACTGCTTTTACAGTAATTCTTTTTAAAACATCTCATGCAGTGAACATAGAGGATCTCATCCTATTATGAACCTTCACGAACGCAGCTTGAGTGTGCTTGCATGCCGATATGTGGATGAAGTCATTATTGGTGCACCCCGTGAAGTTACCCAAGATATGGTGAGTGGTCAAAATATGATCTTCATTATTGATTAATATTCTTGTATTGCAGTCAGTATGAAAATATGTTACCAATTATGATCTATATATGCTCGTTGATCTCTAGCTAAGTTTTAGAGGGTGTTTGGGAGAGCTTATTTTTTGGGCAAGCTAGTTTTTAAGCTAGCGTTTTCATATCTAACTGTTTGGTAAATCACTAGTAAGCTGGCTTTTAAGTCCCATTTAAAAATGTTGGATTCACCAACTTTTAAAAAACTAGCTTATGTTCTCGTATAAATAAGCTAGGATTGACCAAACATTCTACCTATACAACTTTATCAAGAATTTTATCTTGAAAGCCAAAAGTCATCAAAAGCCAACATGACTTATAAGCTCCTAAAATAAGCGCTCCCAAACACCCCTTAATAATCTGGGGCGGCAACGTGCAGTACAATGTAAAGAAGATTTAAACTACCTACATTCTCCCTCCCTGCCTCCCTCCCTCCCTCCCTCTCTCTGCAAGCAGGCAGACAGGAGCCTTACGCCTATTTATCATATTCCTTACGTTAGCCTGATCTGAAGCTCAAATCTTATCTTTTAATTTCCTTTTGAAAACTATTTCCTGAATATGTGGAGTAGTTTGAGTGGCCTTTCTTCATTGGTCAATGAAAAAGGAAAGGTTGTTCATGTCAGAAGACTAGGAGAGGACATCCACATAGATTAAGTCACAACTTGGTAAGTTTGCGTCCTTGAGTCATCCATCTTTTCCAGCTAATTTGAGTTAAGTCTGGCATACCGATCAAGGGAAGCATGCCCAGTTGCTTTTGGTTTTAATGAAATGTCAAACTATTTTTTTGTACAATATTGGTGCACGGCTTGGAGCCTATTTGTTGATTTTTGCAACATATAAACTCTAACCAATTACTGAGGTGAAAATTACAAAATATCAGGCAGCATGTTAGCAAATTAGCAAAACGAGCAACTTCAGAACGTCTCCAGTAGAGGTAACATCCAAGTGAAGGAATAGAAAAAGTCACTGCAAAAGGTACAGTAAGGCTTTTTCTATTTCTGTGCCATTAATGTTGATCAGTTTTACAGAGGAATTGGTCCTTTAATACAGTTAAATGTTGAAAAAGATATACTGTACCTTAACAGATCCGGGCTGCAGAGGTTAAAAGAGATATTATAGTTTAGCGGAGAAGTGGTCCTTTAAGGCTTTAATATAGCTAAATGTTGGGGGGAAAAAAGAAGATAACATATAGGCGATCCCAGAGTTTTGGGTTACTAGGTTTGTTGTTTTTCTACTTTTATTTATAGGTTACTGTACCTCAAGTTATTCCTTTGTCTGTATAAAAGTTTAAGAACTCAGTCTTCATCTTCAACATGAAATGATCCTGTCTGCTATGTATCCTCCGCGGTCAAGAACAATTAACTTCTGATCGTCAATTCAACCACCCATGTGACTGATTGGGTCACTGTTATGCTTATGGGTTTTTTCAAGAATTATTTAATTTCTATCTAATTCCATTTTTGAAGGCTCAGATGTTTTTTTTTTTTATTTGTACAAACTTGCATAGATAACTACCTTCAACATATCTTTGGTTGTGCATGGAACAGTTTCTGAGAGCAGTCCTAATGTAAGTCAACTTTCTTAGTTTAGTCCCTTTCTTTTCCATATCTTACTGGTGTATAATCTGCACATTTTGTATGTTCTCCTGCAAAATGGCAATCGATTTGAGACGACTATCTTGCTTGTGACAGGATGAAATTGACCCTTATGCTGTCCCCAAGAGCATGGGTATCTTTCAGATAGTTGCAAGCCCCAAATTAATAACCTCAGCATCTGTAGCCAAAAAAATCATTGATAACCTTGAAGCTTACCGGGTATGCAATACCTACTTTTCTGTCGTAGCACTTAGACTAATCATGTTTCTTTATTTGTTACAGAAATTGAATAATTTCGATTGGGTAATTGATGCAGAAACGAAATTTGAAGAAGAAAGTAAGTGAAGACAAATACTATACAGAGAAGAAATATGTGTCTGGAGACTAAAGCCAACAACACCAGTGACATGGTACTCGATAACAAATATCAAGAAGCAAGGTTTGCTTGTTAGCAGACGGTGAAACCAAGGTTCGAACCGTACCAATCATTTGCTGTGAAAGAAAGTGTGGTTTTCTCCCTCCCGCCTTCGTGATGCGTTTTTAGATGAGCATACCCAGTCAATTATGAACAGAGTAACAAAAGTTATAGGGAGGTGTTTTTGTTTCGATTGGATGGTGCATGCATATCTTGTGTTTAAATTTGCATGCATGTCGATAATTTTGGCTGTTGTATATCTAGATAATTGACAGGTTTGTTCTGTAATCAACCACCTGTACCTTCGAGGAAAGCAGATATATATTGCATTTTAATATCAGAAAGGTTTGTAAAATTTCAGGTAAATGAGAAATTTATGGGGCGAGTGCCGCGCTTCATTTTTTTGGTTGCCTCAGATATGTCTGTTGATGGAGACGGTCAACACGTGCTCCAACAACCCTAGGCATACATAACTAATGAGACGAGACCGACTTTCTCCTTTTCTTTTCTTTTTTTGCCTTTTTCTAATTAAAAAGAACACTATACATGTATCGATTTAGGAGGGTACGGAACAAAGAATTGATCTACTTTATTGAATTTCCCAAGCCTTAGTAGGTTGGAACGTGGCTGAAGCTAGAAGGGTCACATTGATTTAGAGAATATTAGCTCAAAGGGAGGTATTAGAGGAAAAAATATTTTAAATTTTTTTTGGGTCTTTTTCGAGTGTTTAATCTTAGATTTATATTTAGTTTAAGAGGGGATTATAAGATCAAATAACTAAACCCAAAAAAAACCTAATAAATCTACAAGCATAGCGGGCAAAATCATCTTTTGCTATGCTTATTTTATGAAAATGAAAAAAAATAGATATTAACGGAAAGGTTTTATAATCGGGATAGTCAATGCTCTTAGGCCGGTTTTTTTAATGGGTGCTCATAGTCAGGAGCAAGAGAAATAGAGACATAATGAATTGCAAGCGGAGTCTTTCCAACTTGTACTAATTTCTCTCCTTTTTATCTCCTCTCTCGATCTCTTCCGTCCTCTAAACGAATATCAAAGGGCACCCTCGACGAAAACAAAACAAAACAAAACAAAAATTAACCTGAGATAAACCCCGAAAGGTTTGGAATGTTAACTTAACGACAACCTCCACCCCAAAAATTAACCTTATTTTAAGATTTTTTTTGTCATGCATTTTCCTTGATCTATTTCTGATAAACCCTAATTTTTTGAGGGTTATCTGGAGAAGCATTGGAGGGGCAAGTGGCATTTTCCGATCTCTTTTTGGGTGGTCTAAAAATGGACCAAACTCGATCCTTCAGGATTATTATTTTTTTTTTGAAGTTTTTATTCCTACTTGAATATCATATAAATATATAGGTCTTGTAATTAACTAGCCGTGGGGATATATAATAAATAAATTAATTTTGTTGTTTTAGGATTTTTACTGCAACTCTATATCATTCATGCTCTTACTCTTAATTACATTAGAATTAAAAAAACTCATAAAACGGGAAATGATTGGATGGGTTCTTCTTCATGAACAAGTTCACATGAAAAGTCGCAGCGTGAAGAAGCTCAAACTTTTAATTAAGATTCCACACGCAAGTGGAGCTCTCTAGATATATAATAGCAATTCACGTACATGAGAAATAATTAAGCGATCGCATCAATTTAGGATCCTCTGCTCTACCACACACACTAATTAATCATAGAAAAAACTTTGACCTGCAGATTTAGCACGTAGATAGATGGTTGAGTGTTTGAGCAACCTGCTAGCTAGAATATTATATATGGTTGACTGTTTTTTTTTTTTAAACTCGATCACCTAATTATATATTGTGACGATGAAAGGATTCTTCCGGCCCGTATATCAAAGTCACGTACTTGTTAGGAATTGTTTAACCCTTGCTTTCAAGAAACTCTGATGCTTTTTTTTTTCCACCTACAAGCTAGTACGCAAAAAGAGTGGCCCTAATGATTGCTTGACTGGCAAAATCTCTAGCTAGCTAGCTGCTTCATAGGAAATCTCTGTGACAAAGAGTCGGACCAATATATATCTAGCTTGAAATTAAAACTGCTCTAATTTAATTTAGTAAAATTATGAAGACGAATGAACATGTTGTACAAATTGGCGTGTCAAGAAAATAATGTCTAAGAGTAATCACTCTCATTATTTACGATATATCAATCATTCCTTTGGATGTTAAGATTGAGTATGTTGCAATTGATTGAATCAAGAGAAGTGCTTTTGTAGTTTTATGTGATCGTAGAATACATATGAGATTGAAGGGAGAATTCTATATATAGGTTAACTATAAGACAAAAAAAAAATGCTTTTATGTATTAGAATGTTTGGCAATTAATTAAGGAACAAGATGTGCAAAAAGAAGTATAGCAAAAAAATCGTTATGTCGTGATGGTCTTGTGGATATTCACTAAGAGATAAGATAAGAAATGAGTGCATTTGTTTGGAGGGTGTTTCTATCGAAAATAAAACGACAGAATGGTTGTGGTGGTTTGGCCAGGTCCGATGGAGGCTACTAAATGCGTCTATATTAGGAGAAGTGATCATAAAATTATAATTAATGAGGCCAAAGAGAATTAGAAGCGGTCATAAGTAACCTGGTTTGGAGCAATTAATTAATAAGGGTATGATAATTGATTCGTAATACGTACAACAGGGTGGGAGGATAGGATTCGTACGTGCAGCCGCTTTCAAAAAAAAAAAAAGGGATAAATGATTTCTTGCTACTGTTGTTAATTATCAACTGCTCTAATTTTCTTTACCTAGCTACTTTGTGATGCCAAATTAACAGTGTTTCATGCTCCTGGACATCTCTCATGCATGCGGGGCCTGACCTGATGTAATTAAGTGGAGGTGTTTGAAACCTCACATGCATGATAAGACAAAATTTGTTGACATTACTATTAAAGCTCGACCGGCTCACTACCGATCGATATGCATTTTTTTCGTCTTCGCTAGCTAGGTAGCGAAACAGAGAGGTGACGCTAAACGTACTTCTTTTAATTTAATTTCGTAAAATGACAAACATTATAATCTGCGCCGTCATCTGCACGTAGGGTTCTGTCGGCGGTCATGAGTCCTGGCCAGCTCGGCCTCCGCGGCGCAACATCCAAGCCCCCCTTCTTCTTCTTCTTCTTCTTCTTCTTTATTATTATTACTCTTTTTTTTCCACTGCCTTGAGTACGCCCTCGAACGCAGGGACCTCACAGGGAATCCTGAGGACCCCCTCCTGCTGGAATCCGAACTCCTCCTCTGCTTCTCTCAGCAGCGTCGCGAAGGCCCTGTGACTCAGATACTCCGTTGGGATCACGAACCTTTTCATCTGCTCGCCCACGCATACCGCCAGGGATCCCTTCGGGACTTCTCCCCCTCCCGAGACGACAGCAGCAGCAGCAGCATTGTCGACGCAGTTCGCATCGGAGAAGGATAGAGTTCTTTTCAGGAACTTGATGCTCTTCTTGCTGTTGTTCTTCGGCGCGGCTGCGAGCTTCTTCCACTTCTTTAACATCTGTCGGAGCCTGACTATCTCCGTGATCTTGTTGCTGGTTTTTTTTTTTTTTTTTTTGGTGTGTGTGTGGGGGGTCTTTTTGTGGTCTTGGTGAGCTGAGACGGTGAGCTATATATATATATGAGGTGATGAGAATTAATTTAAAAGGAGTTGGGATCCCTTTTATTTTACTTGCTGCGCCTTGTCGCGTGTTTTATATTGCCGTTGCTTGCTTACTCGTCAAAAGCAGTTTCTACTCATCGTCTACTTTGGGTTGGGTTTGGGGGTCTCCAGCTGCCTATATGTATACTAGTTTTTATGCACTTGCAGTGCATGTGGTAAAATATCAAAATATTTTTTATATTTATTTTGTTACTATAAATAAATAAGATTTATCTTGAGTTCAAATATGTAAAATTAAATTATTAGAGTTACTATTATTTTTATTTAAATATTATTAAAAATCAATGTAATGGATTTTTAAGCTAAACTGAGATGAATGTACCTAACTGGGATATTGTAATTATCATTAGGAACTATAATTATAGCAATAAAGAAATCACATTTCTTATTGTATTGAAAATAGAATTGCACAATATTTTTGGATATTATAAGCTTAATTGGGACATCTTAATTGATTTCTTAAGAAAAATATGAATTGACATAATAATATCTTCAAGTAGAATAGTAAAAGAAAATAAATTAAATTAAAACTTTATATCATATTCTAAACTCTACTAATCCCAATATATAATATGGAGTCAAGCATGAATAGCAATATCATTATGAACTAATGTTCTAGTGAAAAATAAACCACATTTCTTATTACATTGAAAACAATATTGCACAACACATTGGGACATTATAAGCTCATGTTTTGTAATAAAGAATTTTACTAAACCATAATAATCATATAAAAATAAATTTCAAGGAATTATTCCGAGATACCTCTTCTTACATGAGATAATAAAAATCAACATATACAATAATATGCATTATTGAAAAGCAGTAGGATTTGAGCAAACCCATAAAGAAATTTATAATGAAACTCAAAGAAACATGAAGATTTTAATCAAGTGCGCATTGCAGAACATTGTAGTCAGAGAGTAATTGTCCAAAACCAGTAAGATTAGAGCAAACCTATAAAAAATTTAGAACAAACTCGAAGAAACATAAAGATTTTAAACAATTACGCATCGTAGAACTTTACAATTAGAGAGTAATTATCCAAAAGTAGTAAGAATATTAGAGCAATCACATACATAAATTTACAATAAAATTTGAAGAACAAAACGTTCCAATTACAGAAAAGACAGGAAAATACATCTATAATTGTCCAAAAAGCAGTAATAAAAAGACAAAAACTAAATAATAATGATAACTATAGTATACTTTTATGTGATGAAAGCAATCGCAGTAATAAAAAGACAAAAACTAAATAATAATGATAACTATAGTATACTTTTATGTGATGAAAGCAATCACATAAGCATACAAAACTACTAATAATGTTGTATGAAAATCCCTTATAAAAATTCCTAATTCTACTCAAAAATTAAGATATGATATAAAATGATCAAAAAAATATTATCCTTTATTATTATTGTTTCATATTTTAATTGAACCAAGATCAATCTTTCTCTACCTTTATCTTTTTTTTGGGCAATTCTAGAGTAGCATCTTCATCATTTACATCGATTGTAATATCATGCTCGAGTTAGATTTCTTGTGCTATTATATTTCCTTTGCCTCGTTCATCTTTTGTTTTTTTCATCTAACTTCACCAGGAATTTGAACGTTTTTTCGATGTTCAACATAAATTTATGGAAATATGGACTCTGGTTATTTTTATGTTTCAATGAGAACAAATGTTATTTTAATATATATGAATTTTTTTTGATTTTTTAAATTATTACTTGAATAGAGTTAGGAATTACCTCTTTTTCTGTAATGAATTTTTTCTGTTGTGCATCCAATAAGAGTTTCTGCTGCATCAAATAGTGTTAGTCTTGCATTATCCGTGTTATTTTCCATGAGAATCTTAACTATGTACCTGTAGTTTTCATTGTCGATTTTTAGAGATAGTTAATATTGTATTTTAATATGTTCATGTCATAAAAAAAGATATATTACTAACCTTGATACTGAGTCATCAATGATTCTGCGACATTTATTATTCAGACACTCTTTACTAACATCTTTATCTATTTTCTTATTGCAGCCTTTGCAAGTAAAGAACCATAGGTCGAGTCTATTTAAAATAGTAGTTATCTTTACCTTAAATATGCAATAGTGTGTTTGTATATTGACAAAATTTAGTTAGATTTAAATGTGTTAATAAGAATATGTTTCTAATATTGTACCTGTATCGAATTCTGTGATGTATGCATAATATCACTAATTTGAATTTCTTTTACATTTATAAAAAGTGTTGATGGAGATCCTTTTGTTTTTGCGGCTTCTTCCAAATAAAATCTGCATATTAGATTAAAATATAATACTATTTTATTATTATGTTATATGAAAGTATACTTGTTCTACTCACCATTCCCTTAATTCTTTAGCTAGTTGCATTTTTGGGTTAATACATATTATTGATATAATTTGTGACGATATGCTTTGTCTCCCCTACAAAATTGAGATAATTATTGAATGAATTTTATGTTTAGCTGTCTTTAATAAGAATTTCAGTAATAAATTATGTACATTTATATATAAAGATTTTAAAATCTGATAATGCTATTACAGGCTTATCTTTGATTTCGGCTTCAAGAATTGATCCTTCATTTGTAGCCAAATCCCCAAATAAAGTTGCACGCATAGTCATTTTACTGTATATGAAAAAAGAAAGTATGTTAATCTTATTTTTTTTCTTATGATATTGAAAATAAATATCATCATGAATATACCTTTTATCAATTAGCATGATTTTCATCCTATTGTCCGGTTTGTTATGTTTTGTAATATAGTTGATCACCGGCTTCACGTTAGTTGTTATTGCAAGAATATCTGCAAGTAGTTTTATAAAAAATTAATGATTCTATAAATTAACATCTCATTTTGTATTGAAGATTAAAGTAAGAAATTTATAAGTACTTACTAAAATGATTCTATAAATTAACATCTCATTTTGTATTGAAGATTAAAGTAAGAAATTTATAAGTACTTACTAATTTTTGTTGCATCTTTCAATTAAAGTAAGAAATTTATAAGTACTTACTAATTTTTGTTGCATCTTTCATGAAAAATGCTTCTTCAAATAGGACAAAGTTGTTCAATATGTTCTCCAAATGAAAACATGTTGGTGCTTCTTTGATAGATACGTTTTTTATTAATACTAATTCAAGTGACTTGTGGATACTTAGAAAAGTTGGGTTTATTCCTTTCACTTCTCCATTTGAAATGAAAATAATTTGATTCTTTCGAAGCATATCTATAAACTTTTCGATAGTCTCTCCGTACATAACTCCATGTATTTTGTTATACCCTGCAAATATTATTAACACTAGAGATAAATGTTTGAAAAATATAATTAATTAATACTAAGCTATATATTATATTTTAATTAGTTATATGTAAACAGAAAAACAACATAAAAATGCATTCTAAAAGTTATTGGGGTTTTAATAAAATTTACCGAATAGATAATGACAATCACAAAAAATACAAGCTGAATTATAAATGCTGATATTATAAAAATAACAAAAAATACAATCTTTTCTCCTTTTTCTTCTATTACAGATAAAAACTTTCATAACCTAAGTGACAATATTTGTCTTCAAAACTATGCTTGGAGGCTCTAGTACAATATCTAAAGCCAATTCTAAATCAAACTCCAGAATAGTGGTAATCGCCACATTTTTAAATTCTCTGACAATTTTATATCTCTTTGCATTAGTAATGGATGAACTTATTATGTATTCTCAAGGTAGGATCTCACGATATATGTTGTCAGTTAATGGCATTATACTAATTGATGAGAGAAGATCTAGTATTAAAAGATTCTAAATTAATATAATGAAAATAAAATGTGTAGAGTGTATGTTAGCAAAACAGTACGAAGGAGTGCATGACGTACATATAAAAGTTATGATAGTCTAATTAACCAAATGTTAGATTTCATTATATCATCAGAATACTTTCACATGTTACCTTTCGAAAGTTTTGGTGATCTTGTTTCTTCAGTTGATATTATTTCTTGAGTTTTGAAAAGTATATACCGCTTTCTGTATGTAGTCTCATGATTGTGCTTTCTTTGGTCTTACAATTTTTTGTGCATACACCAATTTCAATTTCCTGATATCATATATTTTTTAATTCTTGTGCAAGTATCAAAACTCTTAAGATAATCGGGCATATTCTTGTAGACTCCAAAACTAAAATTTTCATATTTATGTGTTTGTGATTTTCTTCTGTATTTTTGCGGAATAAAAGACAAGAGACATATTGGTCTATATTAATCTTACATACAAATTCTATGTTTATTAAATTTAGAAAACTTTGCATTGAAAGTAATCGAAGTCATTATCCAATAAAATACTGCTGACAACATGTTACTTTTCCATGGGGATAACTACTGGTGATACGAAACTGAAGTTGATTAGTTCAATGGATAAAAGATTCAAATAATAGAAGATTAAGATAATGAATAATAAAAATAGAGGACCAACAAATTTCCTTCCGAGAACTATTAAATAAAATTTACACTATCACATATACAAATCACAAGATGCATTTTTTTTTTTTTGGTCAATGAAAATAAATTTTATTCATCAAACCAAATATGAACGTTTTCTACATCACAGACACCAGAAAATGACTGGCGGTAAACAAGAAGAAAAAACTACATTCTTTCAAGCTTCTCCTTCATTTGAAGAGGAAGATTGTCATTCAAAAAAAAAAAAAAAAATCACAAGATGCATGAAAGTTTTTTAAAAAAATACAATTTTATTTTCCCACTATCAGGCCGACTTTTGCAAACAATTATAATGAATTACTTTAAAATAATCTAATCTAATCTAATAAGAAGAAAATAGATGGAAGTGTTGTGAAATTTATTATAATTAGATACCATGATTAATTGACTAAAATAAGAAGATCAATATCTAATCTAGTTCATAATCTTTAAACAATCTAATCTAATTCTAATAAGAAGAAAATAACAAAGATAAAAAGTCATCATTATTAAATAAAAAAAACAGACACCAAGACCGGACCTTTGAGAGAGAACAGTTGATAATTGCTTCAAAATCTGAGAAATATTTGGTGAGAGAAGAAAGTGGATTTGGTGCTTTATTTATACCCGAAGAGTCCTATTGCTATAATAAGAATTTGGTTATAATAAGAATTCAGTTATTTTTGTGAATGCACGTATTAAAAGATAGATACAATCATAACACGTGCATATGATATCTTTCTGTAATATAAATTTATTATATTATTGTTAATAAATTAATCATAATATGATTTTACACATGCAAAGTAGATAAATTAGTTTAAACTTTTAGATAGTGTATAATATTTCAAACTTAAAAAAGTATAATATCATTATTATATAATATCATGTATTAAGGATAGATATATTAGTTGTATTAAGGATAGATATATTAGTTTAAACTTAATTTAAAAATTATTAGAATTTGATTAAGTTAGAATTTTATTAGGATTAGGATAGTTCAAACTTTAAAGTTATTTGATTAGGATTAGAATAAATCATTAAATACAATTTAAAAATTAGAATTGATTAGTGATAGGATAGTTCAAACTTTATAGGGGTATTTTTATCTACAGAAAAATTTTTCTGAACTCGTGCTTTTAAATGGAGTATGATATATATACTAGGTTTTATGCATGTGCATTGCACGTGATTAAATACTATGATTAAGTATTTTTGATTTATTTTTTATTAAAATGTGTTCCTCAATTCCACTTTGATTGTTTTTTCTCACGTATACCTTTAAACTTTAGGTATTATGATTATTTATTTTCTTTAATGTTTGTTTGAATGTGCTACAACAAATTTAAAAATTTCACGTTAATAATTGAATTGACAAAAAATAAATGTAATCTAAACCTAATTTGAATTTGAACGTTATTTGGATCGACATGAAACCAAGCTTGACTTGAGAAGGTATATTGTTATAAAAGTGAAAAACACTTGAAGAAATAGCGTTATAAAAGAATGATGAATAATTAAAGCCAATATGACAAGATGACTAATTAGAAGTGGGCTAGAATGAAACAAAAAAATATATAAATTTTGTTACTAATCATTGATAGACTTCAGAAAAAATTATAAATAAAGATTAATACTAACTCTAGTACACTTTTATATGATAAAAGTATCAACATAACCATATAAAATATTAAAATAGTTCATGAAAATCCCTTCTAAAGATTCCTGATTTTCTCAAAAAATTAAGCTATTCTATAAAATATTCAATAATTTAAATTTGTGTTGTATTTATAAAGAGCCTTGATAGAGATAATTTTGTTTTAATAGCTTGTTCTGAATGAACCCTGCGTATTAGCTTTAAAGTGTAATATTTTTTTCTTTATCATGTTATATGGTTGTTTGCTTGGTTTACTTATCATTCTCTTTTTTCTTCAATAAGTTATATCTTTGGATTGATATATATTATTAACACAATTTAATATGACATTCATATCTTTCCTACAAATTTGAGACAGATATAAGGTGAATTTTATGTTTAGTGACCTTTAATAAGAATTTTAATTGTAAAATATGTTACCTTCATATTTAAAGATCTTAAAATTTGACAGTATTATTACCTACTTATCTTTGATCGTGTCCTTAAAAATTGATGCTTCGTTAGTAGTCATATCCACAAATAAGATTACTTGCAGGGTCGTGTCACTATATAGAAAAAAGAAAAAATATCAATTTTAATTTTAATTTTTTTACTTACGCTATGGTAACTAAGTATTATGTGCATGTTTTTTTGTCAATTTTAGTGATTTTTCTCATCTTATCTATCTTATTATATCTCGTAATATAGTTGATTATTCTTGATTTTTCTCATCAATGGATTCACTTTAGTTTCTATTGTAAGATTATTTTTATATAATTTTATGATTTCTTTAGTATTTCAAGAATAAAGTATGAAATTTACATATACTTACTAATTTTTCTTGTATCTTTCATAAAGAATACTTTTTTAATTAGGACAAAATTATTTAATATGTTCTTCAAGGGGAACATGTCAGTGCTTCTTTGTCAGATATGTCTTTTATCAATGTCAGTTCAAGTGATTCATGAATGTTTCCAAAATTTGAGTTTATTTTCTTCACTTCTCCATTTGAAATGAAAACAACTTCGTTCTTTTAAATGATATCTCTGAACTTTCTGATAATTTCTCCATACATAACTCCTTGTATTTTTTACCCTATAAATATTATCAACATTAGAGATAAATGTTTATACATTATAATTAATTAATGTTAACCTATTATATTATAGTCTTTTATTAGTTTGTCTTTTATCAGTGAATGCTATTAGTAAAATTATATGTAGATCCTTGAATTTATACAGTAATGTTAATTTTTATCTATCATATATTTTAAAATTATTATTCCTTAACTGGATAATTTTAATCTATGGTAATTGCTATTTTTTACCGGCATTAACTTAGACTATTTTTAGATGTTAAAAAGAGATGATAAATTTTAAATTGAAAGTTAAATTTATATATATAT
>NC_033798.1:131174253-131183229 GCF_001876935.1 Asparagus officinalis | reverse complement strand
TATAAAACATTTCCTCTTTTCTTTGCCAAATTTTAGTCTTTAATGATTTTGAACTTTTAAGGGTGTGTTTTGTAATTTTTAAACTTTAATAGTATTTTATAAAAAATTTAAATTATAAGTTGGGTGCTTATAATTCATGTTCATGTGTTGGTGGTAAGTTTTTGAATGTTATAATATTTCTTGTAACTATAAAAATTTAAAAGTATTTTTACAATTACTAAAATTTTGGGTTGTTTTTTAAAAAATTTAAAATTTCAATGATCTACTGATAATTTTTAAATTTGATGTGTATCGATTATAAGTTTTGAAATTTCAAGATCTTTTGTAATTTTTTACTTTTGAGGGAGTTTTTATAATTTTTATAACTTTAAAGTTATTTTTTACAAATTTTAAATTTTTAAGTGTTTAATGGTTATCCTTGGAATTCATCTATGTTATTGCTAAGTTTTGATATCTCTGAATTTAAGGGTGATTTTTTATAATTTAAACTTTTGAGGTTGTTTTTATAATTTTTAAAATATTAAGGGTGTTAATTTTAAATTTTAAAATTTTAGATTTCATGTTTGTTTTTAAGTTTTAAAAAGTCAAGGTGCTTTGTGTAATTTTAAACTTTTAAGGCTATTATATGCAATTTTTGATACTTTTGGGTTTTTTTAATACTTCATGTATTATAATATGTTATTCACATATAATTTCTTAATCTTATTTTTCTAAATTTTTGAGTTTAGGTAGTTAATATGGAGTTAATATAAGATATAATTAGCATTTGGATAGATTAAGATTTAAATAAAATATTTAAAATATGTTTTTTTAAATTGTTGAGCTATAGATAGTTTATGAGAATCAGATAAGATATTATTAAAATTAGAATATATTAAGATTTAAATGAAATATCCAAAATTGTGAATGATAATATTGACCATGAAAAGTTTTTCCTGAACTCGTGCTTTTAAAAGGAAGTTTTTCTCACTTATGTTTTCAAACTTTACTATTGTGATTATTTATTTATTTTAATGTTTGTTTGAATGGGCTACACCAAATTTAAAATTTTTAAGTAATAATTGAATTGGCAAGAAATAACTATAATCTAAAGCTAATTTGAATTTTCGCGTTATTTAGATCGGCATAAAACCAAGCTTAACTTAAGAAGGTATAATGTTGTAAAAGTGAAAAATACTTGAAAAGATAATGTTATAAAAGAATGATGAATAATTAAAGCCAATAAGATAAGATGATTAATTAAAAATGGGCTAGAATGAAACTAAAGAGAATATATATTTTGTTGCTAATCACTGATAGACTTTAGAAAAAAATCATAAAATAAATATTAATGCTAACTCTAGTACACTTTTATATGATAAAAACATCCACATAACCATATAAAAAATTAAAAGAGTTCATGAAAATCACTTTTAAAGATTCCTGGTTTTACTCAAAAAATTAAGTTATTTTTAAAAATATTAAATAATTTAAATTTATGTTATATTTATAAAGAGCCTTGATAAAAAATTAAGTTATTTTTAAAAATATTAAATAATTTAAATTTATGTTATATTTATAAAGAGCCTTGATGGAGATGCTTTTGTTTTAGCAGCTTGTTCTGAATGAGCCCTGCATATTAGCTTTAAAGTATAATATTTTTTCTTTATCGTGTTATATGGATGTTTGTTTGGTTTTCTTATCTATCTCTTATTTCTTCAATAAGTTAATATATTATTAACACAATTTATGATGACATGCATATCTTTCATACAAATTTGAGACATGTATAAGATGAATTTTATATTTAGTGGTCTTTAATAAAAATTTTAGTTGTAAAATATGTTACCTTCATATTTAAAGATCTTGAAATCTAACAGTACTATTACATGCTTATCTTTGATCGTGTTCTTAAAAATTGATAAGGATACTTCTAGAGTCGTGCCACTATATAGAGAAAAAAAAATATCAATTTTAATTTTTTTACTTACACTATAGTAACTAAGTATCATGTGCATATTTTTTTGTCCATTATAGTGCTTTTTCTTATCTTATCTAGTTTATTATATCTCGCAATGTAATTGATCAATGGTTTTACTTTAGTTTCTATTGCAAGATTATTTATATGAAATTATATATTAAGTTTATGATTCCTTCAATATTTTTAGAATAAAGTATAAAAATTTATAAGTACTTACTAATTTTTTGTACTTTTCATGAATAATGTGTTTTAATTAGGACAAAATTGTTCAATATGTTCTTCAAGGAGAACTCGGTTAGTACTTCTTTGCTCGATATGCTTTTTATCAATGTCAATTTAGGTAATTCATGAATGTTTCTAAATTTTGAGTTTATTTCCTTCACTTCTCCGTTTGAAATAAAAATAACTTAGTTCTTTTAAAGGACATCTCTAAACTTTCTGATAGTTTCTCCATATATAACTCCTTGTATTTTTTATTTTATAAATAAAAATTATCAACATTAGAGATAAATGTTTATACATTATAATCAATTAATGCTAACATATTATATTTTAATGTTATAATATCAAACATTTCCTCTTTTCTTTGCCAAATTTCAGCCTTTTTGTGATTTAAACTTTTGAGGGGTTGCTTTGCAATTTTTAAACTTTGATAGTATTTTATAACAATTTTAAATTTTAAGTTGGGTGCTTATAATTTTCATGTTTCATGTATTTGTGATAAGTTTTTAAATGTTAGAATATTTCTCGTAAGTCTGAAAATTTGAAGGTATTTTTATAATTACTAAAATTTTGGGTTGTTTTTTAAAAATTTTAAATTTTTAGTAATCTGCTGATAATTTCTAAATTTGATGTGTGCCGGTTATAAGTTTTAAATTTTAAGAATTTTTTAATAATTTTTTACTTTTGCCAGAGGTTTTGTAATTTTTGTAACTTTGAGGTTATTCTTTTACTAATTTTAAATTTCTAAGTGCCTAATGGTAATCCCTAGAATTCATCTATGTTGTTTCTATGTTTTAAAATCTCTGAATTTTAGAATGTTTTTTTATAATTTAAACATGGCTAAATGGCACTTATATACCCTATTATTTTATTCTTGTAGTAGTTATATACCCTAAGTTACAAAACATAGCAAAAAATACCCTGAGCTGGTAACTATTTAAATTTAGCTAACGGTGTTAAGAAATATATGAAAGGATAATAATGCCCCTCCTTAGGAATTAACCCCCCTCCCCCAACATAGTGAAAGCTCTTATTTTCTACTGTTACCCATATTAAAGAAGAAGAAGAAGTTGGAGGCCACGAAAAGAAGAAGATGATGATGAAAATAATCTAATTTCCGGGGGGGGTAGGTAATACAGTAAATAATATAATAAATGAGGGTAAAAAGTATTTAAGTTGGTTATAGGTCCAACACGTGGGAATATTCCAGAGAATATTCTCATAATTGGTTAATAGAAGGTACCAAATTGCAAATTTTTACCAACTCAGGGTATTTTTTTTTCTATATTTTGTAACTTAGAGTATATAACTGCTTCAAGAGCAAAACACATAGAGTATATAAATGTAATTTAGTCTTTAAACTTTTGAGGTTGTTTCTACAATTTTTAAAATGTTGGGGTGTTAATTACATATTTTAAATTTTTAGATATCATGATTGTTTTTAAATTTAAAAAAGTCAATATGTTTTGTGTAATTTTAAACTTTTAAGACTATTATATGTAATTTTTAAAACTTTTGGGTTTTTTATAATACTTTATGTATTATAATATGTTATCTACGTATAATTTCTTAATCTTATTTTTTCTATATTTTTGAGCTATAGGTAGTTCATATGGAGTTAATATATGATATAATTAGTATTTGGATAGATTAAGACTTAAGTGAAATATTCAAAATAACTTTTTTTAAATTGTTGACCTATAGATAGTTCACGTGAAATTAGATAAGATATGATTAAAATTAGAATAGATTAGGATAACAATGTAATATTAAAAAAACTAAGGGTAATACTGACCATAGAAAGATTTTCCCGAACTCGTGCTTTTAAAGAGATACTAGGATTTATGCACGTGCAATGCACGTGATTAAATATTATGATTAAGTATTTTTGACTTATTTCTTTACTAAAATTTGTTTCTCAGTTCCTCTTTGATTGTTTTTCTCACGTATGTTTTCAAACTTTACTATTATGATTATTTTTTTAATGTTTTTTTGAATGAGCTATATTAAATTTAAAATTTTCATATAATAATTGAATTGACAAGAAATAACTATAATCTAAAGCTAATTTGAATTTTCGCGTTATTTAGATCGGCATGAAACCAAGCTTGACTTAAGAAGGTATAATATTGTAAAAGTAAAAAACACTTGAAAAGATAATGTTATAAAAGAAGGATGAATAATTAAAGCCAATAAGACAAGATGATTAATTAAAAGTGGGCTAGAATAAAACTAAAGAGAATATAAATTTGTTGTTAATCACTGATAGACTTTAGAAAAAAATCATATAATAAAGATTAATGCTAACTCTATTACATTTTTATATGATAAAAACATGCACATAACCATATAAAAAATTAAAAGAGTTCATGAAAATTACTTCTAAAGATTCCTGATTTTACTCAAAAAAGTTAAGCTATTTTTAAAAATATTAAATAATTTAAATTTGTGTTGTATTTATGAAGAGACTTGATGGATATGCTTTTGTTTTAGCAGCTTGTTCTGAATGAGCCGTACATATTAGCTTTAATGTGTAATATTTTTTCTTTATCGTGTTATATGGATGTTTGCTTGGTTTGCTTATCTATCTCTTATTTCTTCAATAAGTTAATAAATTATTAACACAATTTACGATGACGTGCATATATTTCATACAAATTTGAGACATGTATAAGATGAGTTTTATATTTAATGGCCTTTAATAAGAATTTTAGTTATAAAATATATTACCTTTATATTTAAAGATCTTGAAATCTGACAGTACTATTACATGCTTATCTTTGATCGTGTTCTTAAAAATTAATCTTTCGTTAGTAGTCATACCCCTAAATAAGGATACTTGCAGAGTCGTTCCACTATATAGAGAAAAGAAAAATATCAATTTTAATTTTTTTTACTTACACTATGGTAACTAAGTATCATGTGCATATTTTTTGTCCATTATAGTGATTTTTCTCATCTTATCTAGTTTATTATATCTCGCAATGTAGTTGATCAATGACTTTATTTTAGTTTCTATTGCAAGATTATTCATTTGAAATTTTATATTAAGTTTATGATTCCTTCAATATTTTTAGAATAAAGTATGAAAATTTATAAGTACTTACTAATTTTTCTTGTACTTTTCATGAATATTTTTTTTTAGATTAGGACATAATTGTTCAATATGTTCTTTAAGGAAAACTCAGTTAGTGCTTCTTTATTCGATATACTTTTTATTAATGTCAATTCAGATGATTCATGAATGTTTCTGAATTTTGAGTTTATTTCCTTCACTTCTCCATTTGAAATGAAAACAACTTAGTTCTTTTAAAGAATATCTTTGAACTTTCTGATAGTTTCTCCATACACAACTCATTGTATTTTTTTACTTTATAAATAAATATTATCAACATTATAAATATTTATATATTATAATCAATTAATGCTAACCTATTATATCTTAATGTAATAATATCAAACATTTCCTCTTTTCTTTGCCAAATTTTAGCCTTTTTGTGATTTAAACTTTTGAGGCGTGTTTTACAATTTTTAAACTTTGATAGTATTTTATAAAAAATTTAAATTTTAAGTTGGGCGCTTATAATTTTTGTATTTTATGTATAGGTGATAAGTTTTTAAATGTTAGAATATTTCTCGTAACTCTGAAAATTTGAAGGTATTTTTATAATTACTAAAATTTTAGGTTATTTTTTAAAAAATTTAAATTTTTAGCAATCTGCTGATAATTTCTAAATTTGACGTGTATCGGTTATAAGTTTTAAAATTTCAGAATTTTTTAATAATTTTTTACTTTTGAGAGAGTTTTTGTAATTTTTGTACCTTTGAGGTTATTTTTTTACTAATTTAAAATTTCTATGTGCCTAATGGTAATCCCTGAAATCCATCTATGTTGTTTCTAAAAGTTTTGAAATCTCTGAATTTTAGAATGTTTTTTTTGTAATTTAAACATGGCTAAATGGCACTTATATACCCTATTGTTTTGCTCTTGTAGTAGTTATATACCCTAAGTTATAAAACATAGCAAAAAATATCCTGAGTTGGTAACTGTTTAAATTTAGCTAACAGTGTTAAAAATACATGAAAGGACAATAATGCCTACCCCCAACATAATGAAAGCTCTTATTTTCTATTGTTGCCCATATTAAAGAGGAAGAAGAAGTTGGAGGCCACGAAAAGAAGAAGATGATGATGAAAATAATCTAATTTGCAGAGGGTGGGGTGGGAGGGGGTAGGTAATACAGTAAATAATACAATAAATGAGGGCAAGAAGTATTTAAGTTGGTCATAGGTCCAACACGTGGGAATATTCCAGAAAATATTCTCACAGCTGGTTAACAGAAGCTACCAACTTGCAACTTTTTGCCAACTTAGGGTATTTTTTTGCTATATTTTGTAACTTAGGGTATATAACTGCTTCAAGAGCGAAACATATAGGGTATATAAATGTAATTTAGCCTTTAAACTTTTGAGGTTTTTCTACAATTTTTAAAATACTGAGGGTGTTAATTACAAGTTTTAAATTTTTAGATATCATGTTTGTTTTTAAGTTTAAAAAAGTCAAGGTGTTTTGTGTAATTTTAAACTTTTAAGGCTATTATATGTAATTTTTAAAGCTTTTGGGTTTTTTATAATACTTTATGTATTATAATATGTTATCTACGTATAATCTCTTAATCTTATTTTTTCTATATTTTTGAATTATAGGTAATTCATATGGAGTTAATATAGGATATAATTAGTATTTGGATAGATTAAGATTTAAGTGAAATATTCAAAATAACTTTTTTTTTAAAATTGTTGACTTATAGATAGTTCACGTAGAATTAGATAAGATATGATTAAAATTAGAATAGATTAGGATAACAATGTAATATTCAAAAAAAGCTAAGGATAATACTGACTATAGAAAGATTTTTCTGAACTCGTGCTTTTAAAGGGAGTATGATCTGATATGATCGATATATGGATTCACGTACGTACTGGCATGGATTTAGGGGTAGCTTGTTAATGAAGTACTTGCTGGTTAATTAGTGGGATTATTTGGTTCTGATCTGAAGCTGTAGCCAAGTTGGTGATTTAAATTAAACTATGCGAAGCGGAGGCTGCGCTACATCTGTCGATCGATCGATCACGTGGGATCATGTTACGACTCCGACACTGGATCTTTCCAATCATTTATCAACTTACGACTGCTTTCCTACATTTATTATTATTTACTGCTTCAGCTGCCTGCCATAATTTGCAAATTGGCTTATCCGTACCTACAATAAGCATGCATGCCTCTAATTAATTAAGTAAATTAGCCAGTGGATTCATATCTCCATACCTTAATGACTAACCACTCCTTAATTAGTACTCGCAATATTAATTATTAGTTAAAAAAGCTCATGGAGATGCGTGTTTTTGTTCATCTATGAATTAATTGTTGCTTCGCTTTAATTTCTTTAATAGTTAATTAGTCTAATAATTAGCCTGGATGCTTGTAAGAACGTGGCAGGTGATCGAGGCAGACTTGCATGTGAACTTCTTTTCATGTAATGTTAAATTAAATACCACATCTTGTTAGTCAATTTACTAGCTAGGATTAATATTTAATGCGTATAATTATTCTATTTCTTCTCATCATTTGACGGTTGAGCATCTTTAACTTTTGTTGTCCTTTGACTGTATGTTTAGCATAATTTCTTTCATGTTGAGGACATTAATTTACGGTGATATCAGGAAACTAGAAAAGGAAGTTACAGAAATTTAAGGGTCTATCGAGAACATAACCAAGTGAAATGCGGACCATAAAGATCGAGAGATCAAAGTTACACATAAGTTTAGAAATTAGAAAATATATATCCATATTAATATAAGGCTTTCCACAATCACAATCTAGTTTGACTTTTAATCATTGCGCATAATTTCATATCCGGTAGGCAACTAACTAACTAGAGCCAAACTAACTGCACCCTTATAGCCTGTAATTCTTCATTTGAGTACTGGTTTTGCTAGTTTAATTTAATTAGAGGCATGGCTCAGATTAATTTCCACCCGAGAGTTCAATACCGTAGTCTAATATTAATTATGCCATTAATGCTAGAAAAGAATTTGCTTAAATTTCTTTTAATGCCCCACATTTGTTTATGGCTTTTATTTTCTGTTTTAGTGTGTATGTTTGTCCTAGCTTTCCGCTTGAAGTATGGAGGACAGTCTCGCTGGGCTGTCCCTGGCACTAATTGGGCTGTCGATAAACAGTCCGCCAAATAGTTATTGGGCCGTAACTAGTCCAGAAAGGCCTTGAGTTGTGGGCTTGCTTTTTTCCACCCGCAGCCGCCAGACAGCTGTGAAACGATTCTCTGGATCGGTTGTAACTTGTCGATTCAGCTTTTACACATGACGCTGGGTAGTGATCTATTGACTATTGCAGCGCTCCTAAGGTAGTAGTCGCATAGAAAGTTATTATGTGCCCCTACCTTAACTGGTCATGTATTGAACCCTGTCATACACAACTAAACATTATGTATTCTGTTTTTGGTTCTAATCTAAGCTTAGTACTTCCACGCGCGCGTATCTTACTATTAATCCTGCTTATTATGAATTAATTGGCTTTAGTATTTGACCTAACAAATAGAGATTGATTAAGCTGGACGTTTCTCTGTAGCAGGAAAAGATTCTCCTTTTTTTTTTATTTTCAAATGTTTGGTGAATGAGAACGAAATATAACGCAATTCTGCAGCAAATGCTTTGATTATTTTGGTCATAAGAGGCCTTGGGATTATGATATATACCAGCAATGGCAGTCGGGG
>NC_033798.1:131171225-131173908 GCF_001876935.1 Asparagus officinalis | reverse complement strand
TTTGGCGGGAGAGGAAACGCGGGAAAAAGAAACGCGCGCGCGGGAAGGCAAGCGGCGCAGGCGGCACGAACTCGTGCCCACGAGTTCATCGTGGCCACACGAGGGACAGCCGCCCACAAAACGCGGGCGAAGGGATGGGGCACACCCATCACGTGGGTGTGTCCCCCCCTATGAAACACAATTCTCCACCTCGTACATCATTTGATAAACCTCAAATTTTGAACGAACACTAGGAGAACACCATGAACATCACGAGAGAGATCCAGTCCAAACCAGCTGCGTCACTATACCGCGACTGCCTACGTACCCCCCACCGGGATCAAGCTAACCGTAGTTCTGCAACTATTCTCCAACATAGTCTCCACCTTACCTCCATCACCGCCCCGAAGGGCTATGCCCTCTTGGGCATATCAACACGGGCTGATATGAAGCAAGTCCAAGCAATGCTTAAACTTGCTACCTGTGACCACCTTGGTTAACATGTCCGCGGGATTCTCATTCGTATGCACCTTCATGAGAGAAATATCGCCTTCCTCTATGACATCCCGCACAACTGCCAACTGCACTAGCATAAGGGACACGCTCCATGTGTGCCTTATCTTCCGCAGTAGTGGGAGATTGTTTACCTGAGAGTCTGAAGTGTGGAGCCAATGGAGTCACCACCGACTTTGCACTTTGCATCCCGAACCTCGCGATCACCCGCTCTATGTAGCCCTTCTGACTCAAGAACAATCGCCGATTCGCCCGCTCTCTTCTAATCTCCATACCCAGTATTTTCCTAGCAGCGCACATGTCCTTCATCTCGAACTCATTGCTAAGTTGAGATTTCAGCTTATCTATCTCCACCTTGTTCTTCGATGCAATAAGCATGTCATCCACATACAACAGGAGATAGATATAATCACCTCCACGAAGCTTCCGAATGTAAACACAACAATCATAGTCGCTTCGGGAAAACCCATGCTTTAGCATGAAGGAGTCAAATCGCTTGTACCACTGCCGTGGAGATTGCTTCAATCCATATAGTGATTTCCTCAAGCGACAAACATGATTCTCCTTGTCCTCAACCTTGTAACCCTCAGGTTGATGCATATAGATCTCTTCATCCAAGTCTCCGTGCAAGAAGGTCGTCTTGACATCGAGTTGTTCCAGCTTAAGATCACCATGAGCAACAATACTCAATAGCACCCGAATAGAAGTGCGTTTCACCACCGGATAAAATATCTCATTGTAATCCACACCCTCTCTTTGTGCAAACCCCTTAGCCACTAGCCTCGCCTTGTACCTCGTTCCACCGAGCTCTGAAGGATCTTCCTTTCTTTTATACAGCCACTTACAACCTATAGCTTTCTTTCCTATGGGCAATGGGACCACCTCCCATGTTTGGTTCTTCCGGAGAGATTCCATCTCCTCCTCCATCGCAGCCAACCAACTCTCACTATTCTTGTCTCGAATAGCTTGCTTGAAGGAGACCGGTGTTAGACCCTAGAGGGGGGGTGATTAGGGTCTTATGCTAATCTAATCCGATTAAATGCTAATTAAAAATAATTAACAACTATATTCTTGCAAGATAGGTATACAATCTATTATGGGCAAGAATATGCAATATACACAAAGTGATATATCCTATATGATGAAATATATATGAGTATATGAGCAAGGATATATAAACTCAAGGGTAAACAATCTAAACTAGATAGTGGATGATATAGATAATGACTAATGACAATGGCGACAAGAAATATAAACACAAGTATAAATAAACGCCAAGGCACACTCAAACACACAAGATGATCACGGAGTTCGGACCTTCCGTCCTACGTCTCCGCTCCACACTCCCGGGGAGAAATCCACTATCAACCGGGTTTTCTACGTTCACCCGAATAACGTTTACACCTCACACTCGGTTTTTTAGCTAACCGAAAACTTTACAATCAACACACTATTGTAATCCCACTCTACACCCACTAAGTGTTGGACCTAGCCGTGTCTCCCTCAAGTACTCGGTTACAACCTCTCCCTAGGCACGTCAACCAACGCCACTCCTCTTGGGACGATCCCCGACTCTCACCACACACTCCTCACTCGGTGTACAAGTGTATTACAAAGTGAATCTCACAATAAGCACAATATAACAAATGATTGTTCTCAACTATGGATGAGAACACAATGAAAGCACAACCCAAAGTTACAATCTCTCACCACCCAACTATACTATGTATGTAAATACTAAAAGCTCAATGTGGGTGTGTGTAACAATGAGTAAAATGAAATCTAACTCAAATAGCAAACTAGCAATAATTAATATATGATAAATCAATAATGAAATTGCTAGGGAAAAGAGTTAGAAAACTTCTCTATAAACACAAAGAGAGGATGAGAAGATTTTGAGGATGAAATCCTCAACTGGTGATGCAAACTCCTCTTTGTAACAGCAAACCCCAAAAACAAACTAAACAAACTCAAACCCTTGTTTAAAACTTTCTTAAACTTGTTTTTAAAAACTCTCTTAATCAATTTGAAAAGACATCAGCAATGGGGTATATATACCCACTAGAAATCTCAGCAAAAACCCCCAAAACAAAATGACCAAAAAGCCCAAAACAGAAGTTCTGCAACGGCTAGAAAAATAGCCGTTGGGAGACCTGACAACGATTCGGTCGACCGAAAAAATGATTCGGTC
>NC_033798.1:131156608-131170158 GCF_001876935.1 Asparagus officinalis | reverse complement strand
TGTATATATATATAACTTATATATATATATACTAAGAAACTAATAAAAATGTGTGTGTATAGATAATTGAGCTTAGAGTATATAACACACATAATATAAATCCTAAACTAAATTACCCAAGCTAGATCTTGATCTTCAATAAGCTCTTCTAGGTAATCTCGCGGATGAAGCTTTAACTTGGATCTTGAACTTTGAATAGCAAGGCTTTATGAAGACTGATACAGTGATTAACAATGCGGTATCAATTTGATGACAAAAGCTGAATTCACAAGTACAAATTTTAGCTTCAATTCAAGATCTCGAAAGGATCTTAGCTATTCTACAAAGCACTGAATAGACTGAGAGACAAAGAGATCAAGTGTTGAAGCCATCTACAGGTTCTTCTATACGATCTACTCAACCAAGCATTGAAAGGATCATAAGTAAGACCTATCTTATCCAAAGCATCCCAGAACTCCTCTATAAAAGATTGAGTCTGGAATACTTTGGAGGGGGTATCTGTAGGCGTCAAAAAATACTGAAAGGTATCCAAACACAGCTCAAAAGGAAGTCATCCAAAATGTCAAAAAGAACACAAGTTTAGACTATCTCGCGTGCGAGACAGTCTTTACTGTCTCGCGGGCGAGACAGACTTTTACTGTCTCGCCCACGCGAGACAGTCTTTACTGTCTCGCCGTGCGAGACAGAATTTACTGTCTCGCACGTGAGACAGCTCTCAGAGGCTCAGAAACTGTTTTATAAACCGCCAACACGTGGCCACTAACTGTTCAAGAACGTGGGAAACGTCGTGGGCGAGAATCACGTGGATAACTGTCAAAATAACGGAGTTTGAAACATGGGAAGGCAGTTAAAACGAAAACTGCCTGGCGGTTACTGTTTCCGAGACAGCGTTTACTGTCTCGCGGGTCGAGACAGCAAACACTGTCTCACCCGACAGCCGAGACAGCAAATGCTGTCTCGCGAGCTTGTTTTCCGCCAACTGTTCCTAGGGGCTATAAATACCCCCCGAAGGCCATTTTCAAAGGGGGCTGATCAGAGAGCACTTGTTAGAGCAATCCAGAGCAGAGAGAGAGCAGAGTTCTTGAGCTTCTGGCAATCCCTTGAGATTCGAGCTTTGACTTGATCTTAAGAAGAACGACGATCTTACTTTGATAAGATCTCGTTTCAAATTCTCACTTCGATAAATGAAGAAAGAATCATCAAGCCCCTCACGATTCAATCAGAATCTGTGATTTGGTGGTCCACGAGTCAAAGCGCTCCCGGCACAGGCAAAGATCCCACGCAAGCAGTGATCCAAACAACGATCCTGCGTTTGTTTCTCAAGAGTTGTAATTTTCATTTTGTTGTGTAAAAGAGGTCTTATAAAAAGACTATTCCTTTGAATTTATTGTAATCGATAGAAGATATAATGAATTCCACAACGAAACCAATTTTTGACACAAACACCTGCAACTAACATGTCATCAACATATAGCAATAACACGATATAGCTGGACTCGAACCTCTTGAAGTACAAGATACCGGTTGAATCCACGGTCGAGTACGAATTTGACCAAGCGAAGTTTGAGGAGTATTTGTCATCCTCATCTGTAAAGTCTTCCTCGCCTTGCAAATGCAGGAAGATTTCATCTTTGTTAAAGTTGTCAAACACTACAGATGAAGACTCTCGCTTAATTGTTGCTGAGGATTCTACTCGCAACCTCTCTGCTCATAATGACTCTTCTCCAATTAAGGAGTCATTAAATCAAAGCCCGCCGGCATTGACGAAAAGAGCTCGTCAGAGACAACGCCAACGCCGCGCTCGCCAAATGGTTAAGGCCTTGGAACAACCAGACGGAGTTCGTTATCATGCGGACTTAGAGTCGAGGAGGCATCGAGTGGTTCAGTTGTCTCAACGACCAATCACTCATGTCTCTGCTAAACTCACGACGGAGGAATGGACTATTGTCAAAAGGGCTCGTTCGACCCTCAAAGAACGTATACAAAAGCGTCGTGCAAACGCAGCTCATGCTCGTGCTCTCTTACAACAAAGACGAGAAAGGAGGAAGGAAACGGTGACCAAAGAATCACCAAAACTCCGCCAAGTTTGGATTCTGAAGTCTGGACTTATGCAAAATCAGCATTCGGAGCCCGTTAAGACCCCATATCCGCAAATGGGTGGTTTTAGACGTGCGACTCCCAACATAACCTTGGATCGCTCAAAGACAAAAATAAATTGTCCTGAGAATGCCAACAAGGTTTTATACTCCCAGAAGAAGACGCATTCACCAAATGATATCGTCATACCTGGGAGGTCATGCCAACAGACGATACGATTTTTTGGCAATCATACCGATGAATCGTATTATCAAGTTGGGGTTGTGAATAATTTTCGAAAGAGAGTTATTCGAGGAATAAACTCTCATTGTTCCTGTGCGCGACTCGTTAAAGCAGCATTATCAGAATGTGACTGTTTCAAACGAGAAGCCATCCCACGAAGAGTCTCGGTATTCCACAGTCTTTTCACCGAAATGTCGAAGCTTAAGCCGAGGCATTTCTGCAAGAGAAAATCAGCTGCCCAAGATGATGAATTCCCTGAAGTCACCATCAACGTGGCTGATAAAAGAAAGTCTAAGCGGCATTCAAGTGACTCAAATCCTGACTTTTCCCCGAGAGGAAGAGTCAATCCAAGAATTGCTCAAAGGATGTCTCGACTCCAATTAGGAGCCATCAGACGCAGAGATTACAAAAGAATGCAAGAAGGAATGTCTTCGGAGGATGAATTCTCGGACACTTGTTCTGCAATCGCTTCTGATGATACAATGTCTAGCACGGGACAAACCAGAGAAGTACTCACGATCACCTCTGATCAATTTGCTCAAATGCTTCAAGAAGCTCTAACGAAGCAACGTGAAGAAATTAGAGCTGAGATGAAGACAGAGATGGAGTTAGCTATTCAACAAATGAGAAAATTGCTAACTCAATAACCTCAACCTCCTGAGTCCAGTCAGCGAGCTGAATCCAGCTACCACACTCAGAATGTTGTAGATGACAGTGATCCAGAAGTCATTATGGCTGATACACCTCCCAATGACAATAATACTGGGGGTGGTTCAACAGATCCTCCTAATAACAACATTGGGGGTGGTTCAATTGCACCGCTTAACAACACTGGGGGTGGCCCAATCATTTCTGTTCAACATCACTCAGAAAGAGATGAAGATGAGGACAAGAAAATGAAAGAGCTTGAAAATAAAATCAACGCTTTGATGACGGCTCAATAAGTGAAAAAGACAGGTATTCCATGTCCCTATCCAAGAGAATGGGACTCAATACTGTATCCGGCAAAGTTCAATCTGATTAACTTCACACCGTTTGACGGGAAAAGCTCGCCGATTCAGCACTTGATTTATTTCAAGTCTCATTTGGGCATGATCTCTGGAAACGAGGCTTCAATGGTCCGGTCATTCGTTGGCACCCTTCATGGACCCACCTTCGATTGGTACCGACGTCTCAAGCCAGGGAGCATCAATTGCTGGGATGATATGGAAAGTTTATTCCTCAGCAATTTCTTCGATGATGACACCGAAGTATCAATCGGAACCCTTCCGGATGAGAAGCAAAAAGACGGGGAGTCAGTCGACAATTTTGTCAAGCGCTTCCGTAACAAGGCAATGAATTGCAGAGATCCTGTTACGGAGGAGTTCATCCTGCAAACATGCCACAATAATTTCTCTATCGATGTCCTGGAAGCCCTGGGGGTCGTACCATCCAAAACTTGGAAGGATTTGAAAATGCGCGGCGAACAAGCTGAATACTTTCTTAAAAGAAAGAAAGCTGAGAAAAGCCAACCGACGACATCTACAATCGCTGTGAACGCGACTCTCGATCCGAGGTTCCAAAAGGAGTATTCTTTCCAAGATGATGAAGCTCCAGCCATATTGGAATACCTCCTCGCCAATGATAAAATCGAGCTACCGCCTATTAAAGATCAGGAGGGTGCTAAGATGATTACAGATCCAAACTACTGTGCATACCACAGAAGGATTCTTCATCCCACCAATATTTGCTTTGGACTCAAAAACAAGATCCAAGCATTAATTGACTCCGACATCATAACGGCAAAACAAGCCGATTAAAGACGACCTTACTCCATTGGATACACGAGTATAAACTGTTTTCCTTGACTCCGATAAGTATACGAGTATAAACTGCTTCTCCATCTCACTCCGAAAAGTATACGAGTATAAACTGCTCCTTAATACTCCAATAGGTATATGAGTCTAAACTGTTTCCTTTCCTTCACGGGAAGTTCCTGGAGAATGCCATGCATGGTACTTTTAAGGATAACCCGATCATACAGCTAAACATGATGATAAACCCAGCTTCGCAAGAAAAGCTGGGGGTGGATGGTTCATGTAACGGGAAGTTCTCAGAAGAATGCTATATGTAATTTTTTTAGGGATAACCCGATCGGTATAATAGATCCTGTTGAACAGATTCCTAAACAGAACAGGAAACTGCAAAACAAAGAATACTCGCTGCGTTCGACAGCCGGTCACCCGATCAGATTCCAGGAGAGTTTGGCGGTCGACCGCGCGGTCGCCAAATCAAAACCGAAAACGCAAAAATACTTACAGGTTTTGGCCGTCGACCGACCTCCGTCGACCGCCCTGATCAGGCCGCTCCCAGGCTTCTGTGCATGTTCGCGGTCGACCACTCGGTCGACCGAGTCTGGTTTGACTCGTTTCCGTCCTTTTTGATTCCAGCTTTCCAGTCTCGAACTTTCGGGTTCACACCTTTAGGACTAACAAGCAGCTGGACCCCGCGCACCTCCCCCCACTGGACCCCTGCCCAAGTACACACCCACGTCCGCTCCCCCTCGCGGCCGACGCCATCGCCGACCTTGCGAGGGCACGCCGCCCGACCACCTGTTAACGCCACACTGTCGTTGACTCCGCTACAAGTCATACTCACTGGCCTCCTGCCAGCTCCGATCCATCGTCACCTGCTCGAAGTTGCCTTTCCTTGACCACGGCGGCCGTCTCCACGCCTCGGCCACTTCCCAGTCGACGAGGCTAGCGATGGTTCGTCACGCATCAGTCGTCCACAGGTCCGAAGCCGATCGGAGGCGTGCCGCCGTTTGTGATCGAAGGAGGTGAAGCGTCCGGTGTCGATCTGGAAGAAAGGAGGTTTACGAGAACGGAAGTTTTGGAAGGAGAACAGGGAGTGTAGGCTGCTCTAAAAATGCCTATAGGTATCCACACACAGCTCGAGACAGAGAGAAGACGACGGACATTTTATCCGAGTCTAAGAGGATTTATCTGACGGCCGAACAAGCGCCTGAAGAAACGCCGAATTCAAGTGACCTTGCGCGCTTGACAGTCAGCTTCGCCTCGCGCGCAATCAGTCGTATGCCGTCAATCAACACGCAGCGGCAATCAACTCAAGCATATAAAATATCAACGAAGCGAACCAAACACGCCGAAAGACAAGTCCCAAAGAAAGAGAACGGAAAAAAAAAGAAGAAAAAATCAACAAACCCTGCGCGAGCGCATGACAGAACAACTGACCCGCGCTCATGGAGCGCGGGGGAGGTGAACAAAAACGACCCGCCGCGGACGCGGGGTCGGATTGGATTCCGACCCGCGCTAAGCGGCGGCCGGTCGGCAGTTGTGCCGACCCGCGCCCAAGTGCGGGCTCGGGACTGCATCGACCCGCCGCAAGCCGGCGTCGGACTCATCCGACCCGCCGCAAGCGCCGCGCGTCGCGACTGATCCGACGGCGCAATGGTAGCGCGGGTCGGACTGGTCGACGCGCGCGAAGCGCCGGGGTCGGACTGATCCGACCCGCGCAACCGGCGTCGCGACTGATCCGCCCGCCGCACGCGGGTTCAGACCAGTCTGCGCGTTTTTGACCCCTGATGTGATATTTGCGACGGGTTTTAACGTTTTCTCGAGATCTTTTTCATCCAGAGGTTCTTAACTGGCTTGAGACAAACCCCAAACGTACGGTTAGCCTGTTGTCAACTGAAGATGGAGAGCCAAATCACTTGTTCGCATCCAAATAACCGCTTTCTGAAGCCCTATAAATACAAGCCTCAGGGCCTCCTTTCAGCGGGGAGCGATTGATTATCAAGACGGCAGGCAGGTGCTGCCGGATTGCTGTAGTCAAAGCCGAGCCACCGAATCAGCGAGCGTTGACAGATCTTGGCCGAGTTCTTCGGGATTAAGAAGGAGAGTCTGAGAGCATCCACGCCCTTCCCGTCCATCATCCCTTGAGATTAGGCTTGGTCCTTAATCTCGAGAAGAGCCCTTGATTTCGCTTGGTCGATCTTCAGCCCGCTTCCAAATCAAATACTCCTCGGCGAAGGCGGAAGGCTCTGCCGAATTTTTCATCAACCCGCGCATCCAGACAAAGGCGGTCCACGGATAAACCCGCGGCACAGGCAAAGATCTCACGCAAGCAGAAGATCGAATAAAACGCATCTCTGCCGTTTGTTTTTGACGAGGAGTTGTAACTTTTTGTTTTCATTGTGTAAAAGTCTTATAAAAAGACAATCTTTTTGTTTTCATGTAACGATCCGAATAGTTGTAATGAAATACCGCAATGCAATTACATCAATTTTCGACGCAAACGAACTGGGCGACCCACAGTGGGGAGCCCAACAGCTTCGCTTCCGGAGCTGTCGCTCTGCGCAACCTTGGATTGCATCACCCGGGTGGAAGAAGTTGGTCGAGTACGAGTTCGCACCAACGGTGAAGTTCGAGGCAATATCTGTCTGTCCTCCTCCTCCAGATCCTCCGCTCTCGCAAAGCGAAGGAAGATCAACGCCCCCCATGTTGCCGCTAGCTGCCAACCTTACAACGCCCTTCCGCGTCTCCAATTTGAGTCCGGCATCTGCAGATCTGAACTCCTCCTCAATCAATCTGCAGTTGAATTACAGGAAGCGCCCGCGCCTATTTAATCGAAGAGAACTCGTCAAAGGCAAGCCGCCAACGTTTGCTGCGCCGCCAACCGCGTAGAGCCTTGGCAGTCAATTGACGGGAATCCTTACCCCGGAGGCGAGATCTGCAAAATTAGCCAACGCGCCAGGCACGCCCAAACAGGCGGACAGAATGTCCTCCCCTCCAAACCAATAGCCAAACATGAATGGATCCAAATCCAAAAAGATTCGCTTCAACTCTTTGAGGAGCCGAATTCAAAAGCCGCTGCCGCGGCTTGCGCGCCACCGACGAATTCTTGTGCCAAAAGCACAAAAGATGCAGAAGAAGGACATAGCTAAGAAACAACCAAGACTGCATCAAACTTGGAGGCCAAAAAACCAAAACGGCAGCGAAAGACTTGAGAAAGAATCCGCGGGTCACTTGAATCCGGACCCGTCGGCGGTGGGTCACTTCAATCCGACCCGCCTGGGCGCGCGTCACTTCAAATCCGACCACGCCCAATTGTGCAGATCACGCCAATCCGACCGCCCCCGATTTGCAAAGGTCAACGTCCAATCTGACCCGCCAAAACGCAGGGTCGACTCCAATCCGACGTCAAAACGCCCAGTCACTCCAACTGCCGACCCGCCAATTTGCATGGCTCACTCCAATCTGACCCGCCCCAATTTGCAGGGTCACTTGCATCCGCACCTCTCCAAAAATCGCCAGAACAGCGTCACTTGGATCCGACCTTCCAATCGCATGGTCACTGGACCGACCTTCCACTTTTGCAGGTCACTTGGCATCCGACCCTCCACTTCTGCGGTCACTTGGATCCCGACCCTCACTTCGCGGGTCACTTGGCGATCCGCCTTCCCAAATCCGCGGGTCACTTGAATCCGACCCTCCAACTCGTCGCCCGTCACTTAAATCTCGACCCGCGCCAGGTCAATGGCAGAAAGAAGACTTCTACAACCATATTTCAGCCGGATCCCTGCTGAGTCCGCCAACCCTCCAATGGAGACACGCAAAGACATTGCTTGAACTCGTCCCATATTTCAAGGGAGGCATAGTCGATTGCCTAGGCCGTCCTTACGCACGAGGATCGCAGGCAACAGCTTTCTGATCGAAGAATGCTTGGGTCCGGTGACTGCAACCCCGAGCGACTCGTCGAGCTGCGGGTCGCACACGCCTCGCACCAATTTCAAGCCTTCTCATAAAGGAAAAACCCTTCCAATTTCCGCCCGCCTGGGGGTACGTATCCAAAAACCAAGAGCCTGTTGAGATCCCGCGCTCCCAAAGCGCTAGTTCGCTAACACGTGACTCTTAGATGCCTAATAAAGCGCCGCAAATCCGCCTGAAAGAAAACGCTATTCATCTGACATGATCAACGTCTTACCAGGGAAGTCATCTACAACACCACCATAGGTTGCTTCGCGTCATCTGCATCGATGCCAGCTTGTCACTATCGGGCTGCGTCTTCGCGTATGAACTAACCTCTTACTATCAGATATGCCGAGAACCAAATCTTCTTATTTCTATCTCTTGCGTCTCTATACTACAGTTTAGTATTATTCAGCCGTTGTAGCTGCCCAAGACCGCTCGCCCAGAGGTCTCGATGGTGACGAGATACTCCAACGGAAAGCGAATCCCCAGTCCAAAACCAAAACGTCTCCGTAAAACAAGAGATCGGCTTTCCAAAGGTAGACGAACTCCCGCGAAGCTCACAACAAATAATGGCTGATAAGCGCCGAAAGTCGATTCCGACGCTTCTAGGCTCCTTGCACCCGCTTACTATCTCTATCGTCTAACTCTGGGGCGATCAGGGCACCACTAGACGCCTAGGACTACCAAAGCAATGCAGAGAGGGTTACCTCGCGACAGGGGTTGAAGCATTCGCGATGCTAACTCTGCAGTCGCTTCTAACAATACGGTAATCTAGCCCAGGCGCAATCCCGCGAAGGTGTTTATGATTGAACACCGAAGAAGCCCCCAACTAAAATGGTGAGGAATGCCTCTTAGCGACCAGCAGAAGCAAGCATTAAATCAAATAGAAATGGCTATGCCCAGGTCCATGAAGGAAGAGCACGACGACAGAATTCGAGCTCTTTCAATCAAATGGGCGAATCCAGCCGTGCGCAACGCCCTGCCCTAACCAAGTAGATAGCGATTCAGATGTGGCATTGAACGCCTCAATGCTGATAAACCCTCTGCTGACCAACAACGCTGGGGGTGGCCCACTAAAGACCGACAACACTGCCGGGGTGGCCCTGTTATCCTCTTAGAATCGTCCAAACTCCCCTAACAGAGACGAGATGCAGAAAATGAAAGCATCTCGAGCAGTAAAATCACACGCTCTAATGTCTGAATCGCAGCAGAGCCTAAAGAGGACTGACATTCCATATGTCCATACCAAAGAGGAGTGCGCGCCGAGCTCAATAGGTATCCGGCGAAGTTCAAGCTTCATTAACTTTCACGCCATACGCCGAATGGTTCAGCCCACTACAACAACCTGATCTACTTCAAGCTCTCACATTGGGTATGCATCTCCGGGAATGAAAGCCTTGAATGGTTCGCTCATCTCGTGCGCACCCTTCGCGGGCCGGCCTTCGGATGTGTTGCTACCGCCAGCTCTCAAGCCCGCGAAGTATTAACAACTGCATACTGCAGTAGAACTCAGTTCCTGGTAACTTCTTGATGACGACGATGACGTATCATCAGAGACCACTTTTTCCGATGAGAAACAAGAGATGACGAGACAGTCGACGCACTTCTCAAGCGCTTTCGGATAAGCCAATGATCTGACCCGAGATCGCGATTCACGGAGCGACTTCATCCTCCAGACATTGTCATAACACACCTATCTAATATTGAGATATTAGAAGTTTATGGCGGAAGCTCGCACACGCTCAACACTTGGAAAGAATTGGAAGACACGCGAGAGCGAGCCGCGAACGCTTCCTGCCGAAGCGAAGAAAGCCCGAGAGGAGCCAACGACGGCGAATCTTCCGCAACTCAAACTTTGCCTCCTTGGTAGAAAAGGCACACTGCAGCGGTTGTAGACGGCTTAAACCAGACAATCGCAACAACAACCCCAAGCAGCAAAACACTTCGGGTCCAAGACTCAAAAAGAGTACTCTTTTCAAGGATGAAGACGTGTCAGCCATCTTCGAATCCCTCCTTGGAAGCAACAAGATCAACCTACCACCTTATCATAACATCAGGAGGAAGCTGACAATACTACAGCACCCCAAAGTACTGTGCATACCACAGAGGTCTCTCTGTTGTTCATCCACCAAGATGCTTTTGCTTCTCAGATGCATCCCAACCTTGGTGAAGCGGCGTTATTCGCGCTCATTAAGTCCCGAATGACACCCTCCGACCCATGTAGTAAAAAGAAGTCATAAAACCTTCTAAATCTGTCCGACCGGCTGTAAGAGGTTAAAATGCTCCCCCTGATGCCGAGACAGCAAATGCTGTCTCGCGAGCTTGTTTTCCGCCAACTGTTCCTAGGGGCTATAAATACCCCTCGAAGGCCATTTTCGAAGGGGGCTGATCAGAGAGCACTTGTTAGAGTAATCCAGAGCAGAGAGAGAGCAGAGTTCTTGAGCTTCTGGCAATCCCTTGAGATTCGAGCTTTAACTTGATCTTAAGAAGAACGACGATCTTACTTTGATAAGATCTCGTTTCAAATTCTCACTTCGATAAACGAAGAAAGAATCATCAAGCCCCTCACGATTCAATCAGAATCTGTGATTTGGTGGTCCACGAGTCAAAGCGCTCCCGGCACAGGCAAAGATCCCACGCAAGCAGTGATCCAAACAACGATCCTGCGTTTGTTTCTCAAGAGTTGTAATTTTCATTTTGTTGTGTAAAAGAGGTCTTATAAAAAGACTATTTCTTTTGAATTTATTGTAATCGATCGAAGATATAATGAATTCCACAACGAGACCAACTTTTGACCCAAACAAGAGATAGAAGTAGTAGAAACGCCTGATCCTCGTCTTCCACTATCACCTCAATGTCTTTCAAGTCTGATAAGATCCTATCAAACTTGTTGATGTACTCCCGGATTGACGAGCCCTCCTCCATCTTGCAAGTATACAATTTGGATTTTAAATAGATCCGGTTCGTTAGACTCTTCGTCATGAAGGTACTTTCCAACTTCAACCACACGCCCGTAGCCGTTTCCTCCCCGTCCACCAAGAAAGCTACATCCCTTTCAAGGCAAAGGATAATCGACGCCCGTGCTTCCAGATCCAGCTCCTCCTAATCCTCATCAGACATATTTTTATGCTTCTCTCTTCCAGCCAAAGCCTTGTGCAACTTTTGCGAAATCAGCGAATTTTTCATCTGCATCCTCCAATAGGAAAAATCATTTTTCCCATTAAATTTTTCAATCTCGTACTTTCCAATTTTATTTGTTTTACTTGTAGACGCCATTTTCCGCTTGTATTATGTAAATCCGCTTCTCTCAGGAATTTTTAACAATTTCTTTGTGTTTTACCACATAATATTCAACCACCACCTCAGATCAGAAATTTTACCACCTCCAGTCTGAATAAGGCTCTGATACCAATTGTTGGGCGCAGAGTCACGCCCACCACCGCGGAAGCGATATCACCTGAGAGATAGCCCTGGCTTTTGTTATCACAAAAACACAAGTCAACCTTTATATTCTTGTTTCTCAAAGGAAACAAGAATAGATAGTGAAATTCTTATTTCTCAAAGGAAACAAGAATCGAAAGTGATATATTTCATCAAAGTGAAATATACACTCTTCCTCTCATCAGCTCTAAGACCGAATATTGAGGGAACCTACAAGCTATGATAACTCACAGATAAAACAAATACAAACACGAGATTTTTACGTGGTTCGGCAAACTAGCCTACGTCCACGGGAGGGGGTTTCACTATGAGGAGAATACCAAACTTTACAAGTTCTCTCTCACTCACTTTTCTTTTCTCTCTAAAAAGGCTCACACAATATTCAATTGTATTTCCCACAATGTTCCCCACCCCCTCTCTCAACTCACCACCACCTCAATTTATAGCAAATAAAGGGGGGGAGAGCTGAGTTTGGCGGGAGAGGAAACGCGGGAAAAAGAAACGCGCGCGCGGGAAGGCAAGCGGCGCAGGCGGCACGAACTCGTGCCCACGAGTTCATCGTGGCCACACGAGGGACAGCCGCCCACAAAACGCGGGCGAAGGGATGGGGCACACCCATCACGTGGGTGTGTCCCCCCCTATGAAACACACACCCACCCACCCACACACACAGCTTTGTCCTTAAAATTAGTTAGGAAAAAATGCTTCCAGCCCCCAAAATATATAAAAGAAAACGTGCTCCCTCCTCCCAAGACTTTTTCAACAGGCTCTTTACCCCAAAAACTCGCGTGATTTTCTTCTAGCCCCCGAAACACCCCCCACGTGATATGCTATTTAAAACCAACATAAATCTTCCCAAAATACCCTTTGCTTCCCTTTTTTATTTGTGCGGAGGAGAGAGCTGTTGGGGATTCGAAACAATCAATCGAACCCTTGCCCTTCCGGACCTTGTGTTGAAAGTAGGAATAAAACCACAAATAAAGATCTAACTTGTAAAAAAACAGTAAGGGAGATGAACACACATATTTAACGAGGTTCGGCAACGTGCCTACGTCCTCGGGAGCCACAACACACAATCTCTTTATTAATTGAAGAAGAAAATACAAGCTCTCAAACAAGGGGTTAATCTCTCTGAGATTCTCTCTCTCTTTGCAGTCAAAAACTCTCTTTTTGATGTAGTACAAACCCTAAAATCGTTTGGGGTATATATAGAATCCTGGTTGAAACTATTTATGTCAAATGCCAGTTTCTCAATAACCAAGTAGACTATATATATGCTAAATACTCCCCATTGAAATCATTGCAGCTGAAACTAACATCAATATTTTTCGTATACTAGTTCATACCAAGTGAATTTGATTCCCAAAACGTTTTTCTCTGGAAAAACAAGAAGAGATAACCTCAACAACTGAGTAGAAGGAGCTAGGACTAATCCTAAGGGCAAGACCAGATGCAATCAGAAAGACAACTAAATTGCATTAATAAAAAAAGGATAATGATAATAAAATTAAGGGGAAAATGCTTCCAGCCCCCAAAACCAAAAGAAACATGCTTCCACCCCCCAAGACTTTTTCAACGGGCTCTTTGCCCCCAAAAACTTGCGCGATTTTCTTCTAGCCCCCAAAACACCCCCCACGTGATATGTTGTTTAAAACCAACATAAATATTCCCAAAATACCCTTTGTTTCCTTTTTTTATTTGTGCAGAGGAGAGAGCTGGACCCCGCCACCTCCCCCCACCTGGACCCCGCCAAGACACCGCCCACGTCCGCTCCCCCGCCGCGGCGCCGTTTCCCACCGCCTCGGCACCGTCCCCGTCGGCAAGGCCAGCGTATTCGTCGCGACATCAGCCGTCCACAGATCCGACGCGATCGAGGCGTGCCGGTTTGTGATCGAATGAGGTGAAGGCGTCGGTGTCGATCTGGAAGAAGGAGGTTTACGAGAACGGGAAGTTTTGGAAGGAGAACAGGGAGTGTAGGCGTCTAAAAATGCCTATAGGTATCCACACACAGCTCGAGACAGAGAGAAGACGACGGAC
>NC_033798.1:131130596-131155608 GCF_001876935.1 Asparagus officinalis | reverse complement strand
CAGCGGCGAAGTGCGATGAGCCGGCGGCAACACTGAGCGGGGACGGCAAGCGCAGGCTGCGGCGATTTCATGAGGTGGAGAGGAGGGGGGAGGTGATGGCGAGGATGACGTCGAGGGCTTAATCGATCTCCGGAGGCGGCGATGAACCTGAGGGCTGAGCTCGAATGCCGTCGGAGGCGTGGCTGATGACGAGGGGTGAGCTCGATGGCGAGGACGAGTAGACGGCGATGACCCGGCGGCGACGCTCAGCTGCGGTGATCTCGGGCGCTGGAGAGGAGGAGGGGAGGTGATGGCTAGGGCAAGGGGACGGCGGCGACTATATATATATATATATATATATATATATATATATATATATATATATATATATATATATATATATATATATATATATATATATATATATATATATATATATATATATATATATATATATATATATATATATATATATATACCCTTTAAAAGAGGGAGTTCCTAAAAAACTTTTCCCTCCCCAAATTAACCTTCAACCAATTTAAAAATACCCGAATTATCCCTTATCATCATCATCATCATCGTAACTCAAAAGCCCCAAATTTATTCGTCGGTTACGCCTTTCTCTACGCTCCATTATCATCATCATCATCAGAAATCTAGAAACCCTAAATTTTCCGTAGGTTACGCCTTCCTCTCCGCCCACCAGTTCATCGGTTACGCTTCACCTCAGCCGAACTCCTCAGTTCATCGGTTACGTCATCACACGATCTTTAAGTCCTCTATTTGCAAAGATGAGTATTATTGCCCTAATCATCAACGACACGCCTCTGCCATCATCTCCTCAGTTCTCAAAATTTTGCCATAGTTTAGGATCAGGAAGGAATTTCATTGAAGAAGGTATTTCTAAAATTTACCTATGATTTTTAAATTTAAAACGAATTCTACCTATGATTTGAAGAAGGTTTCTTCTTGGTCTTCAATCTGCTATACAAAACCCTAACTCTAATCGTTAGTTCTGCTCAATTCACCCTCTCCCCTTTCATTTTGCTCTAATCGTTTGTTTCAAGCGACGAGGGATTCAATATTTGAACAACAACTGTATCGAGATTAGAAAGTAAGTTGAGTTGAGTTCATTTCTGTTATACTTATTTTACAGGTTATGATTTCGGTTTTGATTTCTTGGTTAAATTAGATCTAATTTCAATTCGGACATTCACCAGTTCCTGTTCTGTTCATCCCTGGAAACGGGGGAAGCTACAAGCAGGTAAAAATCCTTTCTTGATCCATTTCCTTCTTTGATAATAGCAATTAGTTGTTTGCAGTCCTGTTTCAGCACAAAAATTTGAACTGCTTAGAAAGTGGATAGTCTCATATACGTTTGTTATCGGGTCTAATTAGCAATTTATTTGGACTATACAGCACACTTTTATTTTACCCTTCTTAGGCAACAGTGAGCTGATACTCTATGGAAGCAGAGGGGAAAATCTATCTTTTGTCATATTAGAGCAACCTGTCAATGCATTCGAGGACTTTGTATAGTGATCCAAGTCTCCGATTATGACCTGAAGGAATAAAGATGCTTGATGTCTACATTGAGTGCAGCAGACATTTAGTTGTAGTTGGGCATTGTTTTCACATGCCTAAAATAAAATAATAAAAATTTGGTAGACCTTTCATTGGTTTAGGAGGTTTCAGTTCCAAAATTAGGTGGTAGAGAATGTTGATGCTATTGTATTGGAAATCTGATAGACATAGCAACAAGCCATGTTACCTTGTCATGTTATTGTTCGCATATCTTCCCTTCACAACATGCCACTGTCAGTTTAACTTATCAGCCCTCTCTTTCCTATCAAAATCTTTCATCCTTCTTTATTTTACTTTGACCAACACATTTTAAATGGTAGATAGATTAAATCTCAGGCGTGAGTGTTACTTTTTATAGGATGGAAATTTGAATGGGTGGAGGAATCATTCTACATGCTTAGAGCAGAATTTCTTGTTTGTTTACAAACTTATCTCATCAGAAATGTTCACTTAAGAAAAAAGTTAGTTATAGGTTCATAATCCTTGATAAAAAGCATACCATCTAGGTATGCTGCTCTGACGGCTTGATCCTGTAGTTAAATGGTGCCATGGTCGGCAAATCACATCTATCATAAGGAATGTGTTTAATTGGCTAACTCCCAATCATGTGGCTGCCACATTTGGCAAGGGAAAAAGAAGAAATGACATACACTTTTAATTGGCTAACTCCCAATCATGTGGCTGCCACATTTGGCAAGGGAAAAAGAAGAAATGACATACACTTCGATTGTTATCCCTTTGTAATCCGCCTTCTCCTTGTAACTAATCAATCACGAGGCAATTAGATTTGGGTGTTAGGTGTAGGCTTGTTTGAAATATTACTTTAAACTTCTTGCATGTCATTATTCTCTGTTGGCACTGCTCTTATTTTCTTTTTATTTATACTTTGTAGTATATCATATGATGCTGAAGACTTTACGTGTTTGAGCCAATTATATTATCTTTACGTCAAGAAATTATGTGCATCTTCTGTAAATAGGTTTCTGAGACTTGGTTAACTAGAAAATTTCATGAAACCATGCATATTAATATATGCGTATAACGATAGGATGTAAATTGTAATATGCATGAGCCTTCTTAGTAAAGATCAAACGCAGTAGCCTTAATTCTCTCCCTTGGTTGGAAATGGAATGCTATATCTAGATCACACTATTTGTATTAATTGATTGTGGCCATATAGACTAATTTGCACACTATGACTGGCATTTATACTACATTGTAAGCAGACATTGACACTTAAGCATAAATATGTACAATGCATTTGTACTAATTGATGGGTTTGTTGTCTACTGTTCGTAAGAAAGTAAGTTGAGTTGAGTTCAGTCCTGTTATACTTATTTTACAGGTTGTGATTTCAGTTTTGATTTCTTGGCTAAATTAGATCTAATTTCAATTCGGACATTCACCTGTTACTGTTCTGTTCATCCCTGGAAATGGGGGAAGCTACAAGCAGGTAAAAATCCTTTCTTGATCCATTTCCTTCTTTGCTAATAGCAATTAGTTGTTTGCAGTTCTATTTCAGCACAAAAATTTGAACTGCTTAGAAAGTGGATAGTCTCATATATGTTTGTTATCGGGTCTAATTAGCAATTTATTTGGTCTACACAGCACGCTTTTATTTTACCCTTCTTAGGCAACAGTGAGCTGATACTCTATGGAAGCAGAGGGAAAATCTATCTTTTGTCATATTAGAGCAACCTGTCAATGCATTCGAGGACTTTGTATAGTGATCCAAGTCTCCGATTATGACCTGAAGGAATAAAGATGCTCAATGCATTCGAGGACTTTGTATAGTGATCCAAGTCTCCGATTATGACCTGAAGGAATAAAGATGCTTGCTGTCTACATTAAGTGCAGCAGACATTTAGTTGTAGTTGGGCATTGTTTTCACATGCCTAAAATAAAATAATAAAAATTTGGTAGACCTTTCATTGGTTTAGGAGGTTTCAGTTCCAAAATTAGGTGGTAGAGAATGTTGATGCTATTGTATTGAAAATCTGATAGACATAGCAACGATCCATGTTACCTTGTCATGGTATTGTTCGCATATCTTCCTTTCACAACATGCCACTGTCAGTTTAACTTATCAGCCCTCTCTTTCCTATCAAAATCTTTCATCCTTCTTGCCACTGTCAGTTTAACTTATCAGCCCTCTCTTTCCTATCAAAATCTTTCATCCTTCTTTATTTTACTTTGACCAACACATTTTAAATCTCTTTCCTATCAAAATCTTTCATCCTTCTTTATTTTACTTTGACCAACACATTTTAAAGGGTAGATAGTTTAAATCTCAGGCGTAAGTGTTACTTTTTATAGGATGGAAATTTGAATGGGTGGAGGAATCATTCTACATGCTTAGTGCAGAATTTCTTGTTTGTTTACAAACTGACGGATTGATACTGTAGTTAAATGGTGCCATGGTCGGCAAATCACATCTATCATAAGGAATGTGTTTAATTGGCTAACTCCTAATCATGTGGCTGCCACATTTGGCAAGGGAAAAAGAAGAAATTGCATACACTTCGATTGTTGTCCCTTTGTAATCCGCCTTCCCTTTGTAACTAATCAATCACGAGGCAATTAGATTTGGGTGTTAGGTGGAGGCTTGTTTGAAATATTACTTTAAGCTTCTTGCATGTCATTATTCTCTGTTGGCACTGCTCTGTGGGACAAGGTTATTTTCTTTTTATTTATACTTTGTAGTATACCATATAATGCTTAAGACTTTACGTGCTTGAGCCAATTATATTATCTTTACGTCAAGAAATTATGTGCATCTTCTGTAAATAGGTTTCTGAGACTTGGTTAACTAGAAAATTTCATAAAACCATGCATATTAATATATGAGTATAACGATGGGATGTAATATGCATGAGCCTTCTTAGTAAAGATCAAACGCAGTAGCCTTAATTCTCTCCCTTGGTTGGAAATGGAATGCTATATCCAGATCACACTATTTGTATTAATTGATTGTGGCCATATAGACTAATTTGCACACTATGACTGGCATTTATACTACATTGTAAGCAGACATTGGCACTTAATCATAAATATGTACAACGCATTTGTACTAATTGATGGGTTTGTTGTCTACTGTTCGTAAGAGATGAATCAGCAGAATAGATCAAATTTATCTATACATATAAAGTAACTGCTTCGTAGATTTAATTGGGTAAAGTCAGGTCCATTATATGATTCTTACAATTGATATTTTGTTGGTGAGAACTGAGAAGATATATTTGCTTCGATTCCTGATAGAATCCCATTATACTCAAATACTCCCAAATCTTCTTAATCTTCATTACTTCTTTTAATGCACAAATTATATTGTTCCTAAAGTTGTTTTATTTGTGGATGATTCAGCTAATTCCTACTTCATTGCCACGTAGCGAAAGGCGGAGAAAGTACTTATCAGTGAAGGTAATTTGTTCCTCTTCATAATGTGTGTTTGTTCATGCTCTTTTTACATAGTTCAGTTTTATAGAAACTTTCACATAGGCTCATCTTGGTATCTATGTGGTTGGATATATGCTAGGAAAGAATGACACTATGACAGATTAGTTAGTCTTAACCTGCTAAATAACTTTAGGTGATGTAAGATTATTGATTCAGTGCAAATTATTAACCAAACCCACATAATACCTGGCACAATGGAATAAAAAAGGCCCTGGTAAACGAAAAGAAAGAACTTGAGAGGTGTAGTGCATACATTGCTGTATAGAATTACATTTCACGGTTTTAATAGGATTAGTGACAAATAATATATAAATTCAATAGGATCTAATCTTTTCCCTAATACTCGGGTAATATATATTTTAATGAATTTGAATTCAAATTGTTCATTATTGAAACAAGAAACAAAGAAGAAATGAAAGGTGAGAAAATGTCATATAATGGGAGTGGTACCATCATTTTTTCCACGGTTTGTCGAGTCTTTGGATCCAAATCAGACAATTTGCTAGACTCGGTTCAACTTTCTGAGTATCAATTTCAGGATTATCTTTCACCAAACACTTCCACCACTCCATTTGATTTTGCTTGGTCAACAGTATAGAAATGGCCTTCCCATCCTCTATAAAGTTCAATATATTCAGAACATTTTAGTAAGAATAATGCAACATCATAGGAAATCCAACAGAGTCTTAGTAGTTTGTACACAAACCTATGTTCCAGAAGCAATCATCAACTCTGACAGATTGATATAGTTCCCCCTGTAAACATGATCATATGGATTAAATGAAGGTGTAAATTAAAAGGAACTATTTTAAAACTCTTAGATAATACTCCAGGATGCATTAATTTTTTAGAAAACAATTGCAGCTCACATTAATTACAGGAGGCTGTCCTTTTAGCCCGACTTTCAGATTATTTTTCTACAACTCATATGCTACAAATCTTGATTTGGTTTCAGGAGGGACTGGAATATTAATAGTGACTTCTTGAAGTGTTTGCGTCCAAGAGTATTTCTCCAGATCCAAACCATTTCCAGCATTAGGCACTACATGAAAAGAAAATGATATGTTATAATCATGTAAACTTTGCAAAAAACAACACACATGTTGAACATTCTGTAAAACATCGAGAAAATAATACCTTTTCACTTGCCAATAACTATAACCCAATCCTGCACAAAACCTCTATAATACCCCCTTATCCTCCAACATATATAAAGACAATGAGACAAAACACGGCACATAAAAAAACAACAAATTAACCCAATATGAACATTGTAAGCATTACATAACAAGATGACATGTTATTAAGACAGAGCTCATTGCTTTTGTATTGGATTAAAGGTTGTTTCAATTCCCCAAACAGCATAGTATAAAGTCTGATAGGATGCAAGAGTGACACTTTTTGACGCAGCAGAAACTCTGATAGGATGCAAGGCTCAGAAATTCATGGCTGATATCAAAGAGGCAACTTCTTACTTTTTATATTTTATACATATAAAACAATATGTTTCATGTATAAGATCTTAATTGTTTCCTCATTAAAACAGAAAAATAATCAGAGTTCATTCTTCCAAAAGTTTGTTCTCAACATGGGAAAGACATACAAGTTTCTTGTAAAGTTGGATGAAAAATCAAAGGATGAACATGCACAAGGAAAGATAATAGCACAAGAAATCCAAATCCAAGAAGACATCACAATCCTCAAAGGATGAACATGCACAAGGAAAGATAATAGCACAAGAAATCCAAATCCAAGAAGACATCACAATCAACATTGATGACGACAAGGAAAGATAATAGCACAAGAAATCCAAATCCAAGAAGACATCACAATCAACATTGATGACGATGATTTTGTTCTCAATTTACCAAAAAAGAAGATAAAGGTGGAGAAGGAATGATCAAGGGACCAAAAAAATTAAACGTGAACACTTTTTAATTATCGTTACATTTACAAATTGGTTGAAGGATTTTGAATGAACTTTTCATATGCACATATAGTTGTTTGATAACTGATGAATTTTATTTGTTAGGACAATTTATGATTTATACTTTTCATATGCACATATAGTTGTTTGATAACTGATGAATTTTATTTGTTAGGACAATTTATGATTTATAAACATATGCACATATAGTTGTTTGATAACTATTGCATACTTTGATTGTTATTGCAGTTATTAGCTTAAATTTATCATTAGATTGTGTGAATCTAGATACATATTCAGAGAATAGTTTACTTTATTACTTTAAAATTGCATGTGAACTATTTTTGGCTTATCTATACTGCACGTAAACTATTGTTGATGAGTCCTTTGCAAGAAATCTGATGACCCAGAACAGCTTCCTGAACCTGTTGAGAGGAAACAACAGCTTTCTGCAGAGAGGGTAGCTAATTTTACAAAATAGTTATTCTAATTTATTTCTTTTAGTAGTCCAAATTGAATTGTTTCTGCTTTGTGACATGGACAGGTTCTCAGTATTCTTAAGAAATCTTATTCTGTTCTCTCTCTCGGTGAAAGAAGTAAATGGAAGAGGTACCGGTTGTATGTTATATTTTCAGGTATCCAGCCAGGAGACCAGCCTTCTTGCTAGATGTCCAATAATATATGCTCATGCTCATGATTATCACATTAATTATATTTCAAATAACAGGTTGCTTCATGCATATTGCCTTTCACTATATAGTGTTATATTATTCTTGCTAGATTGTTTTTTATTCATCTAAATCTGTTATAGATTGATCTTATATGGAGTCCTACATTGGGCACTTGTCCAGATCAGTTTATCGTGTCTTACAGTTATGTGTGTATTTTATTATGGTTTAATATGAAACAACTACCATAAATATTTTGCAAATATGGATATATGTCAATAGTGTACATGTGAGGTCCATCACATGACTAAACTTTCTCAGTTTAGATCTATCTGCTTGACACACCTTCTTAAACTGGAATACACTCCCAATTTGCAATATTTCGTACACTTCAAATTAAAACTTTGGGATTAAGTTTCTAAATATGTTTCCTTTTTAGGCGTTGAATCATATTAGACAAATTGCAAAAGAAACCAGTGATGAAATTGCTTATGGTGGTGTAAGACAACCTGCTGTATTGAGGACATTTAGCCAGCGATTGAGCAAGTAAATCCTTGTCACCATTTTTGTGCATAATCATTGTTAAATCCTTTATGTAGTGCTCTTAACTTCAGGCTCACTGAATGACTTCCAGGGGTTTCAATGATGCTGTGAGTGGGTTTACGGATGATGGTTGGTCATTATTGGGCAGTGATGGCGTTGAGGATGTGACAATTATGATAAACTCATCACCAAATAAGCTTTTTGGATCTCATGCCAACTCTTCCATATTTTCTCCCATTGGTGGGGGCATCTTATGTGCAAAGGCCTCTATGCTACTGCAGGTTTCACTCTTACCTTCCGGGTTTATAAGATACCTCTATCTGATATCAATTTAAAGTCAAACTTGAAATACTTTGGGCTGCTAATTTAACTCTGATATCATTCATTGTAGAATGTGCCACCAGCTTTGCTTGTTCGGAAAGCCACCGGCTGTAGAGGGATCCTTTGTCATGGCTTGGTGAGATTGCTTGGTTTATTTCTCATGAAGATGGTAGAGCTATTAAAAAGATCTTGTGTGCTGCCTTTGCTGCTTCTTTGTATCATATTTGGAGAGAACGAAATGCTAGGAGATTTTAGTCTTGTATTAGCAGGGTTAATGTCATTGTGAAGAGGATTAAGGTTGATATTATAGCTAGAATGTTACATAGTAATCAGCCTTCACAGGTCCAGTTTTGGATGGTCAACTTGTAGCTGTTTCTTGCTTTTGTGAGTTGAGTGGATTGCTTGATTCTTTCGTAGAGTATGCTGTATAGCTGGGTATGCCCAGTTTTTGATTGTACATGAACGTTCGCAGGTTAACGAAAGTTTCATTTACCTTTAAAAAAATTGAATCAATTCTTTACAAAAGTAAATTGTCCCATAACTATTCTTTTATTATATTGTAAGTGGGTTAATAGCATTCTGAAGCTCAAATTATTTTTTGTACAGGATTGGGGATGTCGTCAGGATTGTTGGGTTCCTAAACTCGCGCATAAACCACAATTTCTATGCTAGAGAGCCTTCTTCTTAGCACAACATTGATTAGAACACAAACAAAGATCTGAATGCAACTTTACCTTCATTTGTTTCGTAGATGATGTAACATGATTGATTCATTGCAAATTATTGCCCAATACAACATAAAACCTGGAACAATTGAAGAAAATATATATGTATGTAGATATTAGGCTGCATAACAAGTCAACAGAGCTTTAATCGTGAATGGCGCCAGTCAACTAACTCTTTATTGAGCTTGCGTTTTAGGTATGAACCAATTTTCAACATAACAATTTTCAAACAAATTAACATTACTATACATACATTCTAATGCTAAAGATCTGGTTTATTTCTCATGAAGCTGAGAAGGAAGCCCTACACAAAGAAGAGAAATTCGTCAAAAGCCTCAATAAGGAAATGAATGACTTGGCTCAGTTAATTAAATTATACCTCCTTCCCCTCGAGTCACTGGGGGTGGTGGAGATGTAAGGACTGTAGCTGCATCGACTGGTGAAGTTGGTCGCACAGCCGGCTCAACAGGGTCAGCCTCAGCGAAAGCTCCTGTTAGACGCAAAACAGAAACATCATATTATAGTTGCATTAGTCAAGGAATTGGCTAGTCCTATAGTTAGCTTGAGAAGATCTGGTTTATTTCTTTGCCTGAGCCTCATCACAACATCTGCTACTTGCTCAATCTTAATCAATCCAACAAAATATATAGGATTCACATTGACTTGTATTTGGGGAATGATTGTTGCTTGTTCATTACGCTCATCGACAAGATCCTCGACAAATTTATGCAATCTCCTTCCAATGAGATATCAGTTGTTTCTAATGGAGTTGTGAAGATTAGTGAACCAAACACAGAACCTCTTGGCACAAAATAACAAGATGAAGAAAAAGCAACCAAGCCAAGCAAAACGATATAGTGCACAGTTAATGATCAATGGATAGCAAATCAAAGGAAAAAGATCTCTGGCAAATACATATGAAACACAAAGTGCAATTAGAAGCTTCGAGATGAAAAGAAAACCCAAGGTTTTTCAAAAAAAATTAGTGCAAAGACTTAGAAAGACTATAACGTCATAAGCTTGGATTTACATACACATCATCAAAATTAACTTTTAGGTATATTCTTGTTATAGGAGGAGGAAGGAAACTATGGCCAATAGAGACAAGTTACCTCTTGAAGATGTACCTGGAATCACCGAACTAGGTCCTTCATTGGCAGACTCCCCAACATGGGCGGTCTCTGTAGGCTTTTCTACCTGGGGCGGTGAGTCAGGCTCACCAGGAGTATAACGTCATAAGCTTGGATTTACATACACATCATCAAAATTAACTTTTAGGTATATTCTTGTTATAGTATTTGATTGATCAATCACCTTTTACATACAACAACTCTACTATCGCATAATTGATCCCTACATATAAATTTATTGTTAAAACATTTAAAATTATATCAAATAAACTTATACCAAATATTTCCCTAAATATCATTATAATTTAAAATAATATTAAAATTTTTACCAAGTGCATTGCACGTGCAATCCAACTAGTATATATATATATATATATATATATTCATGATGCCCTCGGTTCCATTGACAATTCAATGGGGATATTTTGGCCAGTGAAATGGTGCAGACTTTCGGGAAACCTGCGCGCTAATTAAAAGGGAAAAGAATCCTATAGAAACTCATGTTTATATTAAGAAGCGTGTTAGGTTATATATCTTCATTTTGCTATGCTCCTTTGTGTTCTTCTGAGAGCCCTCTCCACAAGATATTTTTCGCCTAAAAAGGCACAGGTCAAAAATCATCCCGTGGCGGCGCACGATACTAATTTTCAACATCCGCCTCAAGGGCCGCTTGCATGGTCACTGCACTGAAGTCAAACAGTACCCATCTCAACGTACGGACAACTTTTCCGAGTATTTCTCTCCTGCGCATGCAGTTACACGCAGCTGACCGCCCTTCTCACGAGAAATTAATCAGCGCAAACAATTGTCATCTGATTATGAGTTTTGCGTCAGGCCCTTCTGTCCAAACTCCCCCCGCGATTGTTGTTGCATTAACGAGCAAAAATTGACCCGCCTGTCGACGCCGGGGCATTTAATTTACGCGGAGAAACCGAAAAATAATTAGTTAATTTTAAATAAATCCCTCAACTCATTGAATTCGTTATAAGGTCTCAAGATATATATAATTTTTCTTTTCAAATAAAAAACTGATCTGGTTATTACTTCTACTGTTTATTAGAGGAACCCATATCTAAATAATTTAAGAACTAAAGGATCAAATATTAATTTTAATTATTTGAGGGGTCAATTTCTAAATGAGTTACGAATGGGCAGGAGGTGATAGCATTTTTTTCATGATTTATGGGATTGATCTCAAAATATAAGAGTTATAGTTATCAAGCCAATAACTTTAGTATATACAAGCAAAATTGACTCGCACGTTGCTGCGACATTTATGTGATGAAATGAAAAATAGTGGTTAAGTACTTTGCTTACAAAATTGTTTTTTAACTTGTGGATAAAAATATTTTAGGATTTACAATATTGGTAAATTTGTGTGAACGAAAAAAAAAACGGTTTAAGCATTTGGTTAAAAAAATTTAGCTTGTCAAAAATATTTTTTTGTTTTGTGTTATAAATAAATTAGTACAAGAATTTTTTTTAAAAATAATGGTTTAAGCATTAGGATAATTCTAATGCCTTTGGTAGTTGTATTGTAGATAAAGACAAAAAAATAATTTTTTTAAGCATAATAATGTGGAGAAAGCCAAAAAAGAAAAGCTTATTTTTATTTAGAAAAATAAATACTAGCTAAAGTATCCGTATGATACTAATGACTTGGTAATCATTATGTACACAAATTAGTATGGTGAAAAGAAAAAAATAAAAATAAAATAAAGGCTTATTTGATTTAGAAAGAAATATTTTTGAAAATTAGTCCCTCACAACTTCAATAATTTCATATTAGTCCCTCAAATATCAATAATTGCTCTTTAGTCTCTCAAATTCTAAGGAATCTCGTAATTTGGTCCCTTAATGATGAAAATAACTCTTAGTTATGATTTCTTTCTTAAAAATAATTTTGCTCAAAAAAAAATATTATTTTCACTTTGGTAATCTAAAGTTTACACCTTTTAACTTTAATACCAAAGGTTTTTGACAATTAGATACCCTAAAGTTCACACCTTTTTAGTTTTCATACCTCAAAGTTTTTTCTTAACACTTTTGTTAAGACAAAGTTTACATCTTGTTAACTTTGACACACAAAGGTTTTTTTGACACTTCGATACATTAAACTTTTTTCTTAAACTTAGGGTATTAGAGTTTAAAAAATTTTAAAACATTGGGGGTATCAAAGTGAAAAAAAATTAGAATCTATAAGGTATGAAAGTTAAAATTTATACAAACTTTAGGGTAGCAAAGTGTAAAAAAGGTTTGGCGTATCAAAGTAAAAAAGGCGTAATTTTTGGGGTATCACTGGGTCAAATTAATAAACATGTGGATATCAAAGTTTTAAAATAGTGTAAACTTTAGAGTGCCAAATAACAAACAACTCTTTAAAAACATTAGATGATGGTATTTTGGATATTGAGGGGTAAAATTGCAATAAAAACTAAGAGGGTGTTTGGGAGGGCCTATTATTTTGAACCTTATAAGTTAAGTTGGCTTTTAGCTTTTCTGATAAAAATGCTATAAACATTGTTTGGGTAGAATAGTAATTTTTTTTGTCAAACCTAGCTTAGTTAGGTGAGCTTATAAGCTATTTTTTTTTAAAGATGGGGTATACTAGCTTTTCAAAATGAGGCTTATAAGTGAACTTAATTTGTTATTTTACCAAACAAGTAGATATAAAAAAAACTTAACTTAAAAGCTAGTTTGACCAAAAAAAAAAGCTCCCCCAAACACCCTCCTAGGATTTGATGGAGTAATGAGCAATTACTTAGATTGGGATACTAATATGAAATTATTGAAGATTTGAGGGACCAATATCTAAGCAGCGCTATGTAAAAATACCCTCTAAAAATGCTAAATTGCAAATAACCCTTTAAAAATATTAGATGAGGGTATTTTCATCATTGAGGTACCAAATTAGAATTTGATGGACTAATGAGCAATTCTTGAGAAGTGAGGGGCTAATATGCAACTATTGAGAATTTGAAGGACTAATCAGCAATTAGTGAGATTTGAGGGGCTACTATGCAATCATTAACGATTAGAGAGACTAGTACTAAGGGGCTGTTTGGTTCGTTTCCTTGATATAGAGAAATGCAATTCCATGTAAAGAAACATAAGTTTTGAGTTTTCCAAACTTTTCCAAGAAATAAATTGTTTTGCTTTGGTTCGCACATAAAAAATGGTGGGAAACCAATGTATTTATTTTTCTTGTGTTTGGTTCGCACAGAAAAAAAAGAAAAACTTTTGTAAACAAAGCAGAGAAGGAAAAAATCTGACATGGCAAAGTTTTCATCAATTTCACTTGGTTGGGAAAGGAAATCGGAGAGGAAAAAAATATTAGTTGGCGACGATTTCAGCAGAGTTTTCCCTCTTCCATTCGAGCGAACCAAAGCGGCACAAAGAAATGGACGGAAACAAAAAAGCTGACGTGGAGGGCTAAAATTCTGACGTGGAGGGGTTTTCTGAGTTTTTCACCCCTTATAATAGCGAACCAAACAACCCCTAAATAATAACCTTAATTTAAAAAATGGTTGGGTGTGTGTGTGTGTGCAGAGATTCGAATTTACAATAATTGGGAATTACTATTCATTTCTACAGTAGCTACAGTAGTAACCCCAATAACTTTAGCATATATATAAATGTGGTCTCTAAAAAGTCTGACCACAACAACATCCAACATAGGTGCACCCAGCAGTGTTTGACCTTGTGAATTTGGAATGAATGTGTTACCTAAAGTTATAGTTGTGTTAAAATAAAACAAAATGCTACCGTTAGGGTTACAATACGCACACGGTGTAACTAATTTTGTTGCACATACCTGTAAAATATGGTTTTACCCACTCATATTAATAATCTAGACCGTTCATTGTTATCTACATGCCATCAAATACAAGTGAATGGAAAATTATGGTGTTTGAAATTTTCCATACCATAATTCAGGTAAGTCAAAATCAGGGCCGGTCCTACCTTAAGGCAATTAAAACATTTACCTTGGATCTCAGCTTGGGTAGGGCCCACACGGGATTCAACGTCAGGCTCCAGCCATATCCTAATGATGCAAGGATTCATAAAATATAAACAGCTTCCTCTCCAGAGTCGAGAGGATTTTGCGCTTACGGGTCGGGTCGGTTAGGTTGTTAACGCCTACCTAATCCGTTATTAGGGTTCGAAATCGTAATCACACTACTCATTCATCGTACGTTCACGAGTCATTCACAGTGACCTATAAATAATATTTGTAGCCGCTTCTAAATTCCCTATCTATTTCAGAATCTAGGGTTTCTCTGTGAGCAGGCAGCAGTCCTCTCTCAAAGGTGACTCCTTTTCCCCCTTTCTTCGTAATTTCTAGGGTTTGCTTGTTAATCTCTCTCAAGTAATCTAGAACAAATAGCATGATGTCTCGTTTCCTTGATATTTTTAATTTTCCAAGCATCTTTCATGGGTATACTGGATTCGAATATGAGTATGATATGTAGCTATTATCAAAATTGGATGCTTACGGATTTTTTGTGTTAATTGTTTCATACTAGAAGAAGCTGATGCATTTACTTTGGTATTTGAGAATAATTTTTGTTTTAAATGTCGTAGGTGGTATACTCATTAGGTGCTCTAGTTTAAGTTTTCACGGGGAGTTCCATATTTTATGTCAAACTAGATAGGAAGGTCGGACTGAAAGTGTTAAAGCAATAAAATTTTAAGCTCCAAATATAAGAGATTCTTTGATTCAATTAGCAGAAATTAGTGCAGGTCCAAAGATAAAAAGTGAAGCCAATAGCTTAGCAACTTATGAGATCGAAAATTTTGAATTCTTATTAGCAATAAATATTTGGTATGACATATTGTTTGCTGTTAATTCAATTAGTAAAATCTTATAATCTAAAGATATGCATATCGATATTGCCATAGATCAATTAAAGGGTCTTATTGTATATTTAGAAAACTATAGATAAAATGATTTTATGTCTGCTTTTAATTCAACTAAAGAACTTGCTAATGAAATGAACATACAACCTATATTTCGTGAAAAACGTAAAATTCATAGAAAAAAATAATTTGATGAAAATATTGGTAATGAAACAATATTTAACGTTGAAGAATCTTTTTGTATTGAATATTTTTTATACATAGTTGATAAATCACTTGGCTCAATTAAAAGTAGGTTTGAACAATTTAAAACGTATGAATTTTTTTGGTTTTTTTGTTTGATTTAAAAAAATTAAAAGCTTTAGATGATATTAAATTGAAAGAATATTGTCTTAATCTCGAAAATGCACTAAAACATGATGAACATTTAGATATTAATAGACTTGATTTGTTTTTAGAATTGAGAGTGCTTAGGGAAATTTTAAAAGTAGAGATTAATAGTCCAATTGAAGTGTTGAACTATATAAAGTGGTTAGATTCTTTTCTAAATACTTGTATTACTTATCGTGTATTATTGACTATACCCGTAACAGTTGCTTCCGCTGAAAGAAGTTTTTTAAAATTAAAATTACTAAAATCTTATATAAGATCGACCATATTACATGGTAGATTGAAAGGTTTAGCAATATTATCTATCAAAAATAATATGTTAGAAAATATTGAATATAAAACTTTAATTAGTAATTTTGCAGCTCAAAATGTAAGAAGGATGAGATAAAATCTATTTTGAGTTGTATTTCTTAGCTAGGCATCATCTAATATTTCGCCTTGGGCCCCAAAATTCCTAGGTACGGCCCTGGTCAAAATAACCAAAATATGAGACAGTTGTGGTCATTTTCAGGTCATTAGATGAATAAAATAGAATTTTTTTGAATCTATGGGGTTTTTGGTCTCCGTATAGTTTTAGGTGCGTAGATCGCAAGGAACGATGTTAATCATTAATATTAATGGTGAAATGCGTATCTTTACAAGTGTGTAAGTGAGTTAGTCACACTTTGTGTGCATTGTAGCCTTTAGTGAACTACTATATATCTATTTGATATGCCAAAGCATTTTCGTAAATCCAAAAACCCATTCATATTTTTTGTATTATGCAAATCCTAAAATTAATTTCAAATTTTAAAGATTGTAGGATTTCCATTTATAATATAATATACGCAGTTCAGATACATAAATATATATATGTTAAAGAGAGGTTTTTCGTGCGCATGTGAAAAGATTGAATGCGGAGAGCGTCCATCATTATATATATGGGGTTTTTGGTCTCCGTATAGTTTCAGATACATAAATGCGGCCCTTGTTTTATCTCCAGATGGATTGTATTCAAAAACAATGCGGCTTGTGTGCAGCCCGACCCGACCCGACCCGATCCGGTGGAAAGAGTTTAGATAAGATTATTGGGAGAAAGTCTTCGTCAGAGTTAAAACAAATAAATAAATAAATAAATAAATATGCACCTAATGAGAATGGAGGGAGGACGACGCAGGTAGGAGTGAATAAATTATTTAATTAATTAAAGTGAGACGAATCTACCGCGTAGACCCACAGCAAGGGTGGGGGGGGGGGGGGGGGGAGCAGCTGCTGCTGGCTTTTGTTTGCGTTTGGTTTTTGGTTTTGGTTGGGTGCAAAAGAAGAGGGAAGGAGGAGGAGGAGGAGGGAGGAGGAGTGGTAATCAATAAATAACATCTCAAGATAATAAAATGGGGAATTGCATGGCCCACCGCAAGCATCCGACAGCCTTCTTGCCTCAGGATCCACCGCCAGCCGCCTACTTCGAACTTCAGGTTCCCATTTTAATTAGGGCTAGGCTCTCCTCTTTTCCTGCTGCCGGGTGGCCTAAGTCTCCCCCTCTTACATTATCCTACAATATATTGATTTCCAAAATCATCCCTCTGGTGCGGGCTTACCGACGCTTTATTTTCTTTGGCCTCTGCTGAAGTTTATATTAATTTGTTAGGTTTTGAGAACATAATCCAGTGAACTCAGAGCGTAAACACAAAGCCTATATTCAAAGTAGATATGCTTTTAATCGATAACAGTCGGGTTGTTAGTGTTTTTTTTTATATTCTAAAAAAAATAGTTGCAGGCAGATGGAAAACGCGGCACGGCGCGGCGGCGGCGGCAACCAGGGCAGAGCAGGCTCAGGAGGACTACGCCAAGGTTGTGGCGACCGTGTCATGGCAGCTCCAAGGAATGTGAGAAGGACCTGCGGCGGCAGACGGTGGGTAGCAGAGATGTAATTCACATTCACACATGGTGAATTGAGAGCAGCCACCAAGAACTTTCGTCCCGACCAGATTCTTGGAGAGGGAGGGTTCGGAATCGTCTACAAAGGTGTTATAGATGAAACCGTCAGGCCAGGTTTCAGTTCCTCTCTGGTCGCTGTCAAAGCGTTGAACCCTGATGGCTTACAGGGGGATAGGGAGTGGTTGGTAATTGTCTTCTTCTTCCATTCTCTTCGTCTACATCGTATATATAGGCATGCACGCGTAATCACTATAACAGTTGCCTTCACACTTAAATCTCCTTGATCAGACACCTGTGGTGATGCTTTAGTAACTGTTTTATTTACCAATTACATCAAAGTTTCACTCTTTTTGGTGAGGAGATTACCATGGGCGAGTGACCATTGAAGATTTCCGAAAAAGGGAAGCTTCTTGAAAATTTATGACGCCAGCATGAGCTGCATGGAACTTTATTTAGTTAAGGAGCCGTATGGAGCTTGTGTGGGTTTGATCTTCTATGACTTTGTCTTGTAGGTGTCCCGGCCTGGAGTTTCTATATTAAACTTGACAACCCAAAGGGTCCTTTTTGAGGAATCAACCTAAAAAAATCATGTTAATCCCAAAAAAACTCTTCCTCCTAAAAATATTCACTCGCAGATGGATCCACTTTAAGTTCTTGGGACAAACAAACCGAGGCATTGTACTTTCACCTTGGAACTTTTCCTGGTGTGCACAGTAGGAGAAATAGCAGGTCAGATACAACTGTTTTCCATTTTCAGATAACCTTTAGAAATAAAAAGGTGTGTGGTAGTCAATAGCATGCCAAATATTTTGTACAGGAAGTGAAGGACCTAGTAGGCTTTCTAGTGCTAGATTACCATGAAGCAAACATATGTCACAATTCCTCGATGTTTGAACAAATAATTAACGTTTTCTTTTTCCTTACTTCATGCAGACTGAAGTGAACTATCTTGGGCAGCTTAGCCATCCAAACCTTGTCAAACTTATTGGCTACTGTTGTGAGGATATGCACAGGCTACTGGTCTATGAATACATGGCATGTGGAAGCCTCGAAAAGCACCTGTTCCGACGTATGTATGGTGAAATGCTTATGTATACTATACTTCACCGCCATTGTTGATGGTCTTTCTTAGTTTAGTCACATATTAGGACGCAAAGTTCATAAAATGAAGTTTAGCTATCATGATGGTACTGCTATAGTCTTTAATTGTACAACCTGTCAAATCTTGGATGGTTACGATACCAAAGCAAGACATTACTGATTAAATTATACAACAACAAAGCCTTTATCCCAAAATTTTTAGGGGTTCCTAATTAAATTATAATCGATAATTTACTAAAAAAAACAAAGGTTATATCCTTGAAACCAAGGGCACATAGCATGGGTGTGCATTGGCATAGGAGAGAATTAAGTAAAGAGAACCTTCAGGAGCAATTAGTAAGTCCAATCAAAGAGAACTGTGTTTAGGACTTAAGATTATCGTATCTGATAATTCAATCCTTTATTCCAATTCCTTGTAAGATGTCGAAGATTCCATTTATAGAACTTGGACTATCAAATGGATACAAAGCTTAGGCTATGAAGCGCTCAATGTGGATTAGAGTTATTTTGATCATCCATTGCCCTCCCTCCAAATGCTCTTTAACGATAGCCACCACATTTATGCCACCATGTGTGATCTTGCTTTAGGTTACAATTATTGAAGATGTAATCCATGATTGCATGCCTTGTACCATATTGTACTTCAATTCAAAACCTCAAGCGTGAAGCATAGAGTACTGAGAGCCCAATATATCTAATCATGGTGGTAGAAGAGATGGCTATTAGGTTCCTTAATGAAATAGGAAAGAACACTTGATGCCCCCTAAAATATTTCCAACTTTGATCGTGAGGCCCCTTCCTTTTTGAGATTCAGAAGGTAGTTTGCCACCAAGAAATTCTTTAGGTACCAATTTTTAGAACCAAATGATACTTTTTTAAAGCAAATTTTGGTTGTGGATTAATGACAGAAATTAATGACTAGGAAGAAAATTTTCGAAAGTGGGCAGCCTCCAAGTCTTAGCCATGTTTGACCGGTTGTCATCGGATAAACTGATCAAAGATCATGACTTGTCCGCAGTTCCTGTGTCTACTTATCCACATTCTTGCCAATATAGAAGCTTTTAAGAAAGTTCTACTGCTGGGGCTTTCGTACATATTTGAAAGAAGCTGAATTTCTTAGGTTGTTTGGCTTATGTATGTACTTTTGGGGTATGAGGATTATGTTAGCCTCACCGAAAGAAATTTTAGATGCATTCAATTATTAAGAACACTTGTCAAATGTAAAAGAGCATTCATATGGATAGGCTACCAAGTGTTGAACTCATAAGTTCAAATATCCCAACTTAGGTTGTCAAGTTTCAGCTTCAACCTATGAAACTGATATGACATTGTTGAGCTTGTGTTTGCTAAAGCATATAATTTTAGTAACGAATTCTCATATAGCGTGATATTGTAGTTAGTAAGCTATGGGAGAAAGTTTGGGAACTGAAAACCAACAATTATAAACAAAACTAAATGTAAAAGATTGATATGAAAGTAAGAGATTCTCTACCTAGGTAGCATGGACATAGATACGGACACGGGACAATGGCAAATTTGTAAAATGTAGGATAAGGGGACACAGATACACACACATACAATTATACATACATGATCAAATATTGAATGAAAATACCAATAACATTTGTATGTTTCTTTTTATTATCTATGACAAGTTTAGTGTTGATTGCATGGGATAATACAGTAGGTGTTTATTTAAATAAGGAGTTTTAATTTTTGGGTTAAAAAACTAATTGGTTTTGAACCTGATATTATAGGAGAGACTAGTTTAAGGTATAAGTAATAGGGAAATCAGATTTTTCTTTGAACCACGTGTCCATGGTGTGTCCGCTAAGAGTCTGTGACCGACACGTGTCAGACACGGACACGCCTCCGTGTTACCTAGTTCTCTACCCATCCATGCTCAGCAAATATTTCAAACAGTTTTTTTTCTGCTCTGATAAACCGCTATAACAACCCCCTTTCTACTTTGTCAACAGGGTTATGTCTTACAATGCCGTGGTCTACTCGAATAAAGATTGCCTTAGGTGCTGCAAAAGGGCTTGCCTTCCTTCATGGTGCCAGAAGACCTATTATCTATCGTGACTTCAAGACATCCAATATATTGCTTGATGCTGTTTGTATTTATCCTTGACCATACCGTTATCGTTCTGTGCTTTTTTAAATTTTTTGCTTGGATTTACTTGATAGGAATTCTCCTGATCATCAAGTTGTGAATTTTTGAAGTCTTTCTGATGCAGGACAGGACAAGGGAAAACACTAATGCCAAATTAATCAAGCAATCACACGGGATCCTAAATATGGGTTCATTCCAATTATATGCATGCAATGATCATTTAAACAAGATCCACATATAGAAAACAGTAACCAATGATATTCGTAAATCGACTACATGTTCTATAGTGTTGCAGGAACAAGGTTTGAATGTGCGATTCTGATTAGAGATCACCTGCGTATGATTTGGTGTGAGTTCCTTACACCCTCAGGTGATCTCTAATCAGAATCGCACATTCAAACCTTGTTCCTGCAACACTATAGAACTTGTAATCAAAGATTGCCTTAGGTGCTGCAAAAGGGCTTGCCTTCCTTCATGGTGCCAGAAGACCTATTATCTATCGTGACTTCAAGACATCCAATATATTGCTTGATGCTGTTTGTATTTATCCTTGACCATACCGTTATCGTTCTGTGCTTTTTTAAATTTTTTGCTTGGATTTACTTGATAGGAATTCTCCTGATCATCAAGTTGTGAATTTTTGAAGTCTTTCTGATGCAGGACAGGACAAGGGAAAACACTAATGCCAAATTAATCAAGCAATCACACGGGATCCTAAATATGGGTTCATTCCAATTATATGCATGCAATGATCATTTAAACAAGATCCACATATAGAAAACAATAAGCAATGATATTCATAAATTGATTACAAGTTCTATAGTGTTGCAGGAACAAGGTTTGAATGTGCGATTCTGATTAGAGATCACCTGAGGGTGTAAGGAACTCACACCAAATCATACGCAGGTGATCTCTAATCAGAATCGCACATTCAAACCTTGTTCCTGCAACACTATAGAACTTGTAATCAATTTATGAATATCATTGCTTATTGTTTTCTATATGTGGATCTTGTTTAAATGATCGTTGCATGCATATAATTGGATTGCACCCATATTTAGGATCCTGTTAGACTTTTGCATACATGGCTAGTTGCATGCACTTAGTTGTTTTCTAGGTTACCATCTGTTTTGTTCTTTCTCACATGGACTTTCCAAGGATTCCCATCACCTTCATAGCCCTATATGTAATTCATTATGCGTTTTACATAAAACAGGATTACAATGCAAAGCTGTCAGACTTTGGGCTGGCAAAGGAAGGACCTATGGGAGATGAAACACATGTTTCTACTCGGGTGATGGGCACCTATGGCTATGCAGCTCCTGAGTACGTAATGACTGGTGAGTCTTTGTCGCTGTTTGGAAGAGTATTACAATCATGTTTTTTCTTTCTTTGTTTCCTTTTCCCCCCTTTTTGCGAGAATACAGTCACTTATTTTCTTCCCTTCTATTTTTTAGGTTTGATCATATTTAGCCCATATTTTGAATGTTATTGCACTCGAATTAATTGCATCTGAGGTGTTAATATTTTATTTTTTTGTTTAGACAAGCTCGTAATAACAGTCATGGTGTCATGCTAGAATATATGACTTCAGTATTATAATTTTTAGCCGTATATATTTGAAATAGCTTTACTCGAGTTAATTTGTTTGAAACAAACAGGCTTCAATAGTTTCTTCCTTTCTATTTTGATCCAAAGGTGATGTGTTTTGTTTTACAAACTCTAAATATTAATCCTGTATTGTCTATTGAGTTAATACTGTCTTGACTACATCCTATATGCACAATTAATCTGGGAAACAAGAAAATGTTTGTTCCCTTTTTCTCATAGCACCTGCTACTTAATCTTAAATCTATGTACCTCACCACCAACACCTTAAAACTTGGACAATCAGCAGCGGTTTGTTCTTAGACTAATCTGTGTGATTCAAATAATATATACGGAACAGGTCATTTAACCGCCAAAAGTGATGTGTATGGTTTCGGAGTTGTGCTTCTTGAGATGCTGATTGGAAGGAGAGCAATGGACAAGAGCAGGCCAAGCCGAGAGCACAACCTGGTAGAGTGGGCTCGCCCACTCCTCATCCACAACAAGAAGTTGCTGAAGATAACAGATCCAAGAATGGAAGGTCAGTATACGGTTAAAACCTTACAGAAGGTGGCTAACATAGCATACCAATGCCTTAGCCAGAATCCAAAAGGGAGACCAGCCATGAGCCAGGTAGTCGAGACCCTGGAAAGCCTCCAGGACCTGCCTGAGACCACACAAGATTTGCAGCTGCAGGGCAGTGAGACTGCTGTCACCCTCTATGAGGTTCCTAAAGAAACAGGTGCCATTGTCAATGGGCATAAACCCAATGGTGCACGAGAAGAGGGTAATAAAAACTCAAGCACGACAAGAGAAAGCAGAAATGGAGGAAGGAGAAGTAGGACGAGGCCAGCAAATGGAAGAAGTAAGAGTGAACCCCCTAAGGAACTACAGTTATTCATCCCGTCGCCAGATTCTGATGGCCCTTCCCCACCTTCTACTTGTAAGGCAAATGCAAAGCCATTAATTGATGAGATTGATATGCATAATAACTCCAATAATATTTGACAGATACTGTCGAGGCGGTCTGTTGAAGATGCCTTCAGTACTTCTTAATATATAAAGTGTTTAAAATTCACAACCACGATCTGGACACTGTACCATGCGTCGTCAAGATAACCAGTAATTTATTTTCCCAAGGAACATAAATAATATCAATAGATCCTGTGGAGGATTCAAAGTTGAATGCAGAAATGCTATAAAACATATAACTCTGCGCGAAAAGGAGCCTCTCTAGTTTTGAGAAATAGCAACTGTTATGATGATGATGATGATGATCCGTAGGAAAGAGAGATGTTGTCACTGATTTTACTTGTATTATTTATGTATTTTCCTACCCTTTTGTGCTACACACAGAAGAAAGATTTAGGCGATAGCATTAGCAATAACAGACCCCTACCTCTAGCACCAGTCAAACAACTGTTAATTTGGATTCCATACTTGCCAACTTAAGGTGCAAATATTATAAGGGGGCATTAATCAATTATCTAAATGCAGCTAAGCGAGATGTTTCCATTTTCTCACTAGAGTGAACATTCAACACGAGAATTCCACAAATTGTCGCAAATCAACTAGACTCATCCAAAGGGAATTCATAAAGAGGAAACGGAATGAGCAATTCATCAGCCTTTACATAGAAAATATAATTCAGTACAGCTTGGAGAGCAAAACAGAACATGCAGCTCCAGCATCCACCTTAAGAACATCATGCTTCTTTTTACCATACCATATTCTAACTTGTGCAGTCTTAAGCATCAAAATCCAAGCAAAACTGACATCTTACATCAGTGCACACCAACAGGAAAAGACAATGATGTTAGCATGCTAGTCTTCTGCGCTGTTACCATGTATTGCTAGAACCACCCAGATGAAAACCCATGTGTTTCTTCTTGTCAGAAGTCGAAGGAAAAACTACAAACTAGCTACATGGCAACGATCAACTCCTAGTAGCAGGTACCAAACTTTTGCTTCCTTGGGATCTTCTGGGTACAACAAGCATTTTCCTAAAAGAGAACAAGTAGGAAACTTCAGTTGAAGTAGCAAATTCAGATCTGTCAAGAGTTATCTGCATCTACAGGTATCTAGACAGACAAAATATTGTCCTTTCTATATTACTTAGAAATAACTAAAGCTATAACATGCCATGAATACAGGAATGTACGACTTAGTGTATTTTTAATATAACATTGACTGTGAAGGAATGAGTAGAAATTTATACTTCGTTGAGGTTGATGTTAGAAAGAAAACAACAGGAGTAAAATTGATGTAGAAAATCAGTAACAGAAACAAAATCCTGGAGCATTAGCATTACTTCATGGTACATTGATAATCTCTGTTTGCAGCATTAGCATGACGTTATGGTACATTGTTATCTCTCTTTGCTGACGTGTGACACTTGCATAACCTTACAAGTGTTTGGTATCTTGGCATGTTCTCTGCAGCATTTTGCTTTAAGATATACGTTTGATTAACTTGAGTTGTGAATCTTTGGATGAAACCCATGGTGGTTTTTGTGTGAGTGTGTAGACAAGAGTAGAAAATTCAAAAACATCATACCCAAAAAACAGTATACAACTAAAACAAATCCTCTACCTGTAGATCATTCAGCCCAATAGTGGGCAATGCTCCTGCTAAATTAGCAACCATTGTACTTTAATTAATAAATCTTATCTGAAAAATTACACGTATTCAATCACATAATATATCCA
>NC_033798.1:131086960-131129603 GCF_001876935.1 Asparagus officinalis | reverse complement strand
CTCATTGGCAGCCCATGACTTACCAGTATACCACTGCTTCAGTGTGAAAGTAACATCTTATATATACCATCCAACTTCCAAATATACTTTTACAGTACAACCTAAACGCACTGAGAGTTGCAACTTTAGAAAGGAAAAAAAAATTCAGTGCTTCACACAAGTAACATTTATAATTGTGCATAAATTCAACTTAGTGCACCTTTGTGCATATACGCCTATCTATCAAGTAAAACTTTGCATCATATGCCTTCTGTCAGTGTCCGTTTGGCATATCTATCCATAGTATACATGTAATTTACTTAACTTTAGGTGATGTCACCAGATTTGCCAGAATGCGCTAAAAAGGAGATCGGTAAACAGCAATCTGGTTTTACATGGAGAATAATTCGGCATGTGATAGATCATTTCAAAAAAAAACTCTTCAAGATTGTTAGTAGTAGCAATCTGAAGAAAATGATTGAAAAACTTGCGCAATATTACTTACATATAAAAATATGGAAAATTATATAAAAGAGAAAAAAATGGAACACAAAGAGTAGGTAACAAAAAAAATTTGTACACTGAAAACCTATGTTATCCAGGTACTTCTATCAAAAGATGTAACCGTACCCAACACGTATCTGTACCTGACACGTACCCATACGGAATCCTCTCAGACACTTCTTGAACATATGGATATGTTTATTCAGGTGTATACTCAATTGTATAATGTAAGTTTTAATTTAAAACACTCGTCACTCTTCTTGGATGTATATATTGATCTTATGTAATTGAAAAAACAATGTTGATCTTATGTAACTTATTAGTTTTAATACATGTGCATATACATAACATACATAAATATAATCGTGCCCTTGTACCCTACCTTTCACTAATTTGTCATGTCCCATGCCCGTACCCCATACCCATGCAACTAAGCAGCAAACGCTTTTATTTCATTAAATAGCAAAAGAAGAGCAAGGAAGTATGCATGCAGGAATACGATATGTACAACTAATCAATCCAGCAGAACAAAGATAGTTGTTACTAGTTACCAAGATTTCACAGTTGTTGGTGGGCCATCTATATGGACGATCCATGCAAGAATAATGCCACCAGTAAGTTTTGAGGAAAATCTCCTAAGTATTAAATTACATTGAATCTTTACTGGAAATCTACATGTTTATACTTCCATTTATTCCTAAAGCAAAAGATCTTAAATGTTCTACAGGTCTTCTGTAATTAACCCTAGCTTGAAAGATGAATAGTTTGAAATAGAAAGAGATATATTGAGAGTATACTATGCCTCTAAAGCAACTAAACCTACTAAATTGAAGTTTATATTTGCTTCTATCTGTCCAGAACATGATGTATGTTTTAATATACATTGCACACCTTCGTTTTTGATAAATTAAATTAAACTGCCTATTAAGAGTCTATAATTTAGAAATGCAACCTGTCATATAGTGTGCAGATACCTGCTTAAGGCTTCACCCCATAATTGGCTCAACTTTGCTGCACATTTTGTGATTGCAGTTCTGTCTACTTGATCAATGCTGTCTAGGCATGCTGCTTGTTGTAGAGCATACAAGAACTCCATCCGAGTCTTGCTAGACATAACAAGGTGTCCAGGTTCACAAGCACCACTTAAATTCACCACCTAGATTGCAGGAATTAATCAAGTTGAGTGAAAATTAATCTAATAATCTATTTAATATGTAAAAGCCAGTAAATGGAAAAGGAAAATGAATAAAGAGATGTCTAAGGGGTAGCTGAGATTCTTAGCAAAAAACAATGCATCATTAATACTATTATCAGGACTATGGTACAGGAATAACTACCAGATAAACCATCTCATTTTCGGTAAAGCCACAGGGGGCTATAAATCTGACTCAGATGAATTAATTGATATGCAATCAGGGCACGATGGTTCAACTGCAATGATGAATCGTTGTTGGCATAATCAAGGAGACTAGACCTTCTAATCGAGATAGATCAATTGGCATTCAATAAAGATATTGAGGGCCTTACTGACATGTTGTTGATCACTTTTGATCTTGTTTTCGATATATCCGTTGTTTTTATTTTTTCGGTTGGAACATCATTTCTTATAGCTATCTTGAGAAACTGAATGGTATACATCATAGGGATCATCATTTAATGTTGTTGTCGAGGATCTCTTGTCACGCCCGGGGCCCATGGGCCCGTTGGCACATGTAAGTCGTGGGACCCACAGAGAGCAACTCAAAGTTGGCTAACATCTACTTGCCAAAATGCTAACACTTAGTTTTTCTTGGGCCTTGGGATTTTCTCTATTTAAACCACTAACATTTTTTCACACTAGTCCATGTGGGACTAAAGTGGGGGTGTCACAATCACCACACCTTACAAATACGACGTCAACGTCGTCACGACATGACAATTGGCACATCCCAATGTCACTATCAGGCGATGTGGACTCTAAATGTGACTCCCACGGGCTCTAGAGGTGGCTCCCACCGCATCCACGCGGTGTAGCACTTAGCCCCATATAGCACTTAGCTCTATACTTCCGGCTAACAACTGCTCTGATACTATTTTGTCACGCCCACGGGTTCGTTGGCGCATGCAAGCCGTGGGACCCACGAACAGCAACTCGAAGTTAGCTAACATCTACTTGCCAAAATGCTAGCATTAGTTGTTCTTGGGCCTTGGACTTTTCTCTATTTAAACCACTAACATTTCTTTACACTAATCCATGTGGGACTAAAGTGAGGGTGTCATATGTCTTGCTTCTACCTATTCTCGTCCATGATATTAGGTTTTTTTTTCTTTTTATTTGAGGGGTTATGTTTGATGAGAGTTGTCATATTTATACTTGCATCCCTCCATTCTGGAGTTTGTTTCATTAATTTCTTTTTAATGAAATGGTGGGGGGCTATGCTTCACAGTTATTTCGCAGAAAAAAAAAACATGCAATTCCAAATGTAGTCAATGAGGGGGAAAGCAAATATATCATCAGTTCCATGCAAAGAAGTTATTCAGACCCTTCTAAGTTGAATCTATAATCATAACGGTGAAATATTCTAGGCATCTAAACAAGCAATATAGGTTGTATTCGAACTGCAAAGGTGATAGGTGGCTGATGCAAAAAGACGAAGGTGAAAGAATTAAAAAAAAAAGGAAAACTTCAGCTTACGACGGACTAGAGCTTACCTGTAGAAACCATGGAATTACGAAGTCGATGAATCTTTGGTTCAGGAAATGTTTAGTCAGAATACTAATAACTGCACTAGCTGTCTCACAAGATAACCTTTCCAGCACGGGTCCAGTTTTATCCATAAGCTCAATCAAACAAAGATCATCACCAATACACAATGTCTCTGCATAAGCTGACTCCATGTCCCCAGAATGTAAGAACTCCTTGATATGTTTCCAGAAGCCACTCATACCTTCCATTTTACCCAGCTTGGTACTGGCACTGCAATCTGAAACTGAAAGCATATCTTTAGTCCCTCTTGTTTGACTGCTTGCTTGGTTCTGAGCACTTCTTCCTGATTCTTTATGGAGAGCATTGTTTCTAACTATGTTAAGTGTTGGATCTCTCCATCGCTCCATACCATCTTTGACTGAAGTACTCAATCTATTTTTTGAAGATGCATCAACACCCCAAACCTCTTTGTTACTCAAGGACGATAGTGAAGGCTGCCTGTAGTTAGACTCCACAGATTGCCTAGGAGTGCTGGTGGAGAGCCTAGGTGAAGAACAGACACTTTGATTTTGCTTCGTAAGTCTAGAATTAGCCATGTTAGAGTAATTTCCATTCTGGGAAATGCTTTTTCCTATTTTAACTACAACATGTTCCAGGTTATGCACCTTCAACTGTAATGATGACAGGTTATCTACTGAGTTCCCCATAAAGACCTGAATGTGTAATCAATAATTAAACAAGCAACAAAGGTAGCATCAATAATGATAGCAAGATTTTCAATTAAAAAATGTACAAACTTCCAGAAAGTAGGAATGTAAACAGCTCATGACATAAGTTTGAGAAAATTCATCAATTGTTTGTGACATTTGTTAGAGTTCCAGAAATAGACTTTACATAACTTATAGTTTTAGACAATAAGAGACAATTGTGCAACTACAAAGAGTCCAAAGTAATCCAAAAGTGTTCAGTACTTCGTACAGTACTGGTAGGTTTGTAGTCTATATGTTTTTCAGAAGCACCTACCACACATTAACTTCAAAATCTTTGGAAGATTTCGACATACAGAATCTTGGATAACCAAAGAGAAAAGAGACAAAAGGTCTAACCTAAAGCCCTTACAGTTTAAGGAGAACTTTTATACTATGCTCTAACCATCTGCAGAGTCAAAAAGAAAAAGAAGGAACTTCAGGAGGTTGAAAGACAATCTAAGCCACTGTATGTATACTCAGTGAATCAGCATGTAATGGCAGAAGACTTGAAGATTTGCAATAAAAGCCCAGAGGATTTGAAAGGAGAGTTGAGGAGTGTTCTTAGAAAGATGCACTTAGTAACTAAGATAAAACTTTTGCTACTCTGCTATACTAAGAAAACTTTTGCTACTCTGCTATACTAAGAAAAATTTTGCTACTCTGCTATACTAAGAAGTGTTACTGACATGTAACAAATTAGCAGGAACTGCATAACAAATCTGAAGTAAGAAGAACTATATATGAACATAATATAAAGAAAAAAATCCTAATACTGACAAGACAAGTTTACATAAGAACTATGCAGTATTTTGACAATATCCATGGGCTTCTTATCTAATCAATATATCAAAATTAACTTAACTAGCAATTTAACAATTTCATGGAATTATTAAAAAACACTAATCCCAATTCCTCAGTAAGAGATTATCAATGATCATCGTGTCAACAATAAGTATCCCACTCATTTGGGTTTCAACAATCTCTTCCGAGTTTTTGTTTCTTTTCATCCTTTATAATGGCTAACCAAACATAATCAATCCAAACAAGTACCTGTAGGAGATCAAGTAAGTTTGACTGCTTGGTTTCAATCTCCAACAGTTGTTTCTTGATGAAAGCTAATTCACTTGCAGTATGCAAACAACATCCCTGCATACCAGCTGAACTTAGGTCTGTGACAGTGGAGTCTAAACTCTTACGCTCCTGCATTCTGGGGTCTTCAGAATCAGCATCTTCAACCACAGATCTGCGATCAAGCCTATTTAGAGTTGCAGGGCTCTCACTGACAGTTACGTGCTTGGTCTCAAAGCTCCCACTAACAAGATCTGACGTTGAGGAGCAGTCAATGTTATCATCTGCTGGGGCATAATCATATTTGTTGTCATGTAGCTTATTAGCATCTGCAGCTCTTTCCAAAGTCATTTCAGTGGAGTATCCTTCAAATTCTTTAAGGTGGTCCCCAACCGTAGACATGGCACGAACCTTTGGAAGTGATATATCAATATGCCAATCACTTGAGCTTGGATGGTGACTGTTATGTACATAATTTGAACAAGCTTTTTGAACGGTTAAAGGATTTCTTTTCTTCGATGTAAGGGTGGAAGTAGCACTAAGAGCAGAAACAGGACCAACTTTCCCACAAGATAGATCTCTCCATCCGCCATCACTAGCACTAGTAACATCAGAATAGTCTCCATTTTCTGTCACAAAAACGCTATTAACAATGAGCTCCACAATAATGTGTCAAATCAATTAAAGAACTGAAATCTAAGAATTGGGGAGAAAACCCTTCAAAAATCTGTGAACAACATCGATCATCAGTTGTCATTGTAGAGAAATAGAAAAAAGGCCAAGATCTATTATTCATCTAACCCTAACCTCTTTTAAATAGTGGTTAGGAGGATATTACAAAATAAATATAAGACAAAATCATATCCAATCATATCTCCCGAAATCTCATAATATATTCATTAACACCCCTCCTCAAGCTGAAGCATGTATATCATACATGTCCAGCTTGTTACAAATAAAGTGCGCACGCTATAATCTGTGACGATGCTTCAAAAAACTCAAACTAGCCTTGCTCTTCTAATCTTTCACTTGAATATCTTCAAATCAGCTGATCCCTTCTAGGGCACCACCGATCAAATTTTCCTTGAAGGATCCAATAACAAATGAACATTTCCAAAATCCAACAACAAATGATCCTTCTTTAAGGATTCAATAAATAAATGATCCTTCCTTGAAGGATCCAACATCAAATAATCCCTTTTTAAGGATCTGACAAACAATGATCTAAGGGGTGGAGTTGACTTTGGGCTCCATCAAAGATCAATGAGATCAATGAGGCACATGTCGAAAAGAGCAGATCAGAGCAGAATCAGCTCTGATCAGAGTGCACGGGTGAACAGTAATAAACGGGGAACAGTAATCCGCAAATATGAACAGTGCCCACATATGGATGAACAGTGACTCAATGAACATCACTTGATTACAATAGCGGTGTGTAGACACTAAAAAGTGCTAAGAAACGAAGGAGAGTCGAACCTCACTACAAGTATGACGAGGGTCGTCACAACGACGAACCTCGTCAGACGGACAAACCTCGTCTGGTAAACGAACCTCGTCAGTCGGACAAACCTCGTCTGGCAGACGAACCTCGTCAGACGGACAAACCTCGTCTGGCAAACGAACCTCGTCAGACGGACAAACCTCGTCTGGTAAACGAACCTCGTCAGGCGGACAAACCTCGTCTGGCAAACGAACCTCGTCAGACGGACAAACCTCGTCTGGCAAACGAACCTCGTCAAGCAGACGAACCTCGTCAAGCAGACAAACCTCGTCTGGTAAACGAACCTCGTCAGGCGGACAAACCTCGTCTGGTAAACGAACCTCGTCAGACGGACAAACCTCATCTGACAAACGAACCTCGTCAGGCGGACAAACTTCGTCTGGTAAATGAACTTCGTCAGGCATTGTTTCAAAGGGCTACATTAAATGAGGGTTAATAACCAATAATTCATCCCTTTAAGGAGAGTTAATGACCACTAACTCATCCATTTAAATGGGAGTTAATGATCATTAACTCCCTCATTTAAAGAGAGTTAAAGCCCATTAACTCACTTCATAATACTCCCAAGCCTATAAATAGGCATGATCAACATGAAAGAAAGGGGGGATGAAGAGACTTGTGGAAAAAGCCTATCTCTCCTCCACTCTCATGGATCTTCATAGATCATTGGCTAATCATTTGGCCTTAGAACGTTAAAGCTCATAACGAGCATGACGAGGGTCATTACAATGATGAACCTCGTCTCAAACAACAAAGTTTATCGTTGGAAACAAGATGTGAAGCTCGTCATTGGAAACGAGGTTCGAATCTCATCATTGGAAATGAGACTTGACATCAAAGACGAAGCTCGTCATTGGAAACGAGGTTCGAAGCTCGTCATTGGATAGGATGTTCGGAGTTCATCATCGGAGGTGAAGTTCGTCAATGAAAACAAAGCTTGTCATCAGATTTAAATCTCGTCAGTGAAGATGAAGCTCATTATTAAAGAAGCTCACAAGGCTCACCACGCAGCGAGAATCGACATCAATGACGAGGCTCACCACGCAGTGAGGCTCGACATTAAGGATGAGGTTCGCCAACACAATGAAGTTCGTCACCCACATTAAATCAGGTTGTAACGGCCAAAAAGACCCAGTCAGCCACATGGGCTAGATTCAAGGAGTCAGTTACGTCACGACTCCACAATTTTAGCGCATCATTTATGCCCACGACTCCATGATTGTAGTACGTCAGTTACGTGCACACACTCCTATAAATAGCCGCAAGCAGCTATGAAGAGGGTTGGCTAATTGAGACTTTTAATCATCAGAAATCAGAGCTTCTGCGTGTAAATCCGGAGTTCGAATTTCGGTTCCAGTCGGCTAACTAACGTGAGAAACTTCAGCAATCTTGTTCTGATCGTCAATGGGAGGCAATCTCGACTCAAGCATCGGGGGAAGCATCATTTCGCCACCAAGAACCTACGTTAAACAAGGAGGAGCTGAATTAATCTTCTCTTTATCTATAATCGAGAGAGAGTGTGTGAGTGATTGTAAGGGTTTCGTACCAAGTGATCGAACTCAGTTTTCTTAAAACAAGAGAATCAATCCCAGTCAATTTTTCGACCCTACACGGTGGACAGTAAAAAGATGCCAAAGCCGTTGAGAGGAAGCACAAAGCTTTTGGCAATAACCACATTAGCAGCTCAATATAGACAATGAAGAAAGAAGTCTCTCTGTGATCAAAAGGATGGCTCTGATACCATGTAGAGAAATAGAAAAAAGACCAAGATCTATTATTCTTCTAACCCTAACCTCTCTTAAATAGGGGTTAGGAGGATATTACAAACTACGTATGAGATAAAATCATATCTCCCAATATCTCATAACATATTCCTTAACAATCATGTAGTTGCAAGGAAAGTTAATTGATCTTAACTATGCAACAATACCTTAAACCTACTAGCACCTGTAATTGGCATTGCAAAAGTTGAACTCTCAAACTGGCAAAACATAGGGGGTGCTACAATTCCAATTCTGATTGCTGTGTAAACATGCCTTCTAATTTAGATGCATTTCATTGTGTTTCTTAATGACTGACTAAAAGGATAAAGCTCTCCAATTGCTTTTGAGCAAATCTGGAAGGTAAATTAAAAGGGGTTTATGGATGTCTCCCTATCTTCACCTGCACACAAGTTTTTGTTGGCAATTATTTTATGCACTGAACGTCCTTAATTTTTCTTATACTATATTTTGGCTACAGGTCAGGTTCAAGAAACATATGTACTAGTTATGATGGTTTTTAGGCTCTTCCTGTCAACATCTTGATCGACTTTTTGCGTTCTTCCCTTTATTCATTTCCCTTCACCATCCTTGTGCAACTTTTCTTTTTCCTTTTCTCCTTTCCACACATTAATTCATCTTCATCCTCTTACTTTCTTTTTCCTTGTCCTGTCTTTGTTTCATCTTTATAACCCTCTGAAGGAGGAAATTGACATGCTGTTCTCTGGTAAATAAGCGCTTACCTTAGTAGTTGTTAATGACATGAAATGTAATGTTTTCTTTGTCATACGAATTGCAAATATATAAGGATTTCCCTATAAGGATAAAGCTCTCCAAGCGCTTACCTTAGTATCGAGTTCTACATATCTGGAACATTGTATGACTAAAACAATCTGATTATATCTGATGCTTATGTAAGAATGTGACCCTTTTTCTTCAAGGTAACATAGAAATAATAAGGTGATGCATGCAATCTGAGCAGTTATCGGATATCTTATCAAGTGGGATAAACCATAAGCTGGAAACCTAAGCATTTAGAGTCTATAGACTATGCTTTTGAATTAGTTGACACAAAAAAATGTGTTTTTTCAATATCGGTCCCTTAAATCTCAATATTTGAAAGTAATCCCTCAAATCATTGCAATTGATATTACGTCCCTCAAGTCTTATTAGTTATTTCAAACTAGTCCCACCATTGCCTGTGCCATCTAAAATGCCTGCTTAGGTTGGATTAGTTATTAACCACATATGGTAAGTTACATTTCTACTCTCAATTAGTTGTTCCCCCTTTCAAATCGCAAGAAATTTAAAAACATGAGTTTAAAGAAATGGGTTTAAATGAGACTAAGAGCTCAGATATTTTGGATTTAACAGGTTTAAAAAGATGAATTTGGGTTTGGAGTTGACAGAGTAGTAGAACTGGAAACAATGAAAAAAGTTCAGTCAAGCACAATATAGCAAAGACTGCAGATAGCTTATTATGTGGTATAGCAAAGACATAACATACACAACTAGTAGCTGAATCAAGTGAAGTTAGTTGACACAACAATATCTGCAACAGAGAAAGCCATGCATTAGTTAGAGTGCTAATAAACCTTTTGTAGAGGATCCAGCTTCAGAAGGATCATGAGAGCCAGTTCCTGGAACAGTTTTCCAGCATTGCAAAGCATGCATGATAGTGTCTCTCACTGGTTTCACCTAGAGAGAGAGGGGAGAAAATTCACAAGTTGTAAAGATGGATATACAATAACAAAATACAGGTCATTTAGCTGACCTTGTCAAAACGGCAGCTTTCTAGGGAGAGAATGCAGGAAGTTCTACATGATCCCAATGAAGGTCCGACATGGACAGCAATACTTGCTAATGCTACTGAAGCAGCCTTACGCGTTGTCCAATCAGCACTTTTGAGTGTTTCCAGAATGCTGGTTACTACTGTAGAAAGAACATGTTCTGTTGAAGCACCTCCTGCCTGAAAGACAGATCATCTCATAAGAGAGAAAACAAGACGCGCGCGAGCGCACAGACAAACACGCGCGCACAGACAGAGAGAGGGGGAGAGGGAGGTAGAGAGAGAGGAGCTAGTATCCACTTACGCAGGAGATTTTGTTCAACCAACTTTTTTCACCGATAGACGGACTTGATAAATCAACATCTACCAAGCCTACATGCTCCCTCAGTAAAAGATGACAATGCATCTCCCATTAGATCTTGATCTATCCAGCACATCTACCGGTTAAAAGTTGGATGGACAAAATCACACACTGCACCACCACACACATTGCCCACAAACATCGCCGCCAACCACCACCAACTCGCGCCCCCCGCCCCCCCCCCCCAAAAAAAAAAAATACTCACACGCACTCCCACCCCCAGATGCACGCGCGCGCGCATAATGATGAGATAGTAATTAGTTGCATCTTTTATTCTGAAAAGGATATCCCTAGTCAACAAAAGTTGTTTGATCTAGATCCACCTATCTATCACCCGCCTACCAGAATGTCAAACGAAGGTCAAGCTAGCAAGCTATAATGATCAAGAGAAGCAAATGTTAAAGGTAAAGTTTCCTATGTATATGCATCAAACACAAACCTTAAAAGTCAAAAGAAATTGCTTTAAAAAATTAATGATTGTGTATAATTAAAAGTTGAGTCAAATGGGCATTATAGGCCAAGTAATGACAGAAATAACTAGGAAATTAGTAGGGAAATGTGCTCCAAACTATAGGGACCTAACATCCACTGAAAAAATTAATAGTAAACAATCATGTTAAGCATTACCATGTACTAAGCCATGAGTTGTCACACGTGGGTATTTTGATATTTTCATCGCTCTAATTTCTGTGCCTGTTACTATAAGGAGATAGGTTTTACAAGTAACCACCGAACCCTATATTCTCAAGTGGGCTACCTTGAACAGTAAACTGGGTTTTTGGGGACACGTGGACAGGGTTAATTTAAAGTTATTGATCTACTGAACTAGACTGATTTTGGTAAGAAAAAGAGGGAGTCACAATTAGCGTACTTCAAAGGTGAGGCACTAGTCAATTTAGTTAAAGCATTTGACAACGAAATGGATAAGAGAAGTCTTCTAATTTTAAAGACCTATTATTTCTACATCAGTAATGTCTCTCTTCTATGCAAAATCGTGAACAGGAGTTCCTCAAAATTTGAATTGCAAAAGATATCCTAACAAATGGGCAAGATCAATCTTAACTACCTATCACTAAAGAATAACAATTGGAAATAAACTAGAGATACATATCTCAGGAAAGTGTAAGCAAGAGCAAGATAATAAAGGGAACTAATAAAAATTAGCTGTGTCGTTCTAATCCTGTTATATCAAGGAAATATATATTAGTTCTTTATTTATCTTCCTTCCTGCATAGAAGTTTCCTACCGGCTACTTTACGTTATGCTTTTATTGAAAATATGAATGGATATAAATCACCATGTTTCCATGGTCCATACCATTGAAGCATAGAGTAGGCTGATCTGCAGAGGCGTAAATGTACTTTGAGGAAACGATGCAAATATGAATGTTTTGGTTTTGATGATCATGATGCGTAAATGTACTTTGAGGAAACACGATAAACCAATAGAAAGGGGGAGAAGATGCAACGGTACTCTCTCTGTATGAGAAGATAGTTTTCAAATCAACCTGAACAATGCTTCTGATGAGGTCGATAGCAGCCGGTTTGGCCATGAAGTGGGGGTTCTTTAACAACCTAATCACACGAGCGAGCATCTGCGGGAAGACCGACGTTGGGGGATCACTAGTGTCGTCAATTACCCTGGCCAAGCACGAGGCGGAACCAGCCTGCACGTATCTGCTCTGTTCACCTAGAGCTTCGAAAAGAGGCTTCAAAATTGCAACAAAGGCGGACTCAGCCCCTTGGGCAGAGCTGCGAGAGCTCATCACGGTTGCCGCCAAAACGCCAGCAGTTTCGACGCAGGCATCCCTGACAACTGAATCCGAATCCTTGAGACGCCTAACGATGCTCGCCAGTATTTTCCCAAGGTGCGGAGCCAAGAGAGGGCCATGGAAACGAGCCAAAGTGCCCGTGAGCCTGACACACTCCTTGCGGACCGCGCTCTTTTGTTCGGAACCGGTGTCGGTGATGCAGGCGAGGAAGGGAGCTACCCCCTCCGGGGCCAACCCCCGGGCTATCTTCTCGAGCTCGTCGGCGGCGATCTGGTGGGTGTCTCGGTCGGAGAGCTTGTTAAGGGAGAGGAGCACGCGCTGCTTGAGATCAAAAACGGCCTGCTGCGCCGACAGCTGCTTCGGCTTTGAGCTAAAAATCGCGGGATGGGGACGGGGCCTCATTAATTACTTTCTGATCGAGTGTGGTGTGGGGCCCCCCCTCCCTTCCTTCCTTTCCTGCCCCCTTACCTATTACTCTCTCCCTCCTCCTTCCCGTTCCCGTGCGAACGTAGACGAGGGTTTGGGTTCTCTTCGGCCTGCTGAAGTTCTGGGGTCTTTCGCTTAATTAGGTTTCTAAAAGGTCAGAGATTTGTCAACGGAGTCGATTCCGGAAGAGGCATTGCTAGCTAGCTGAGCGGATAGATTGAGAAATTACCTGATTGTTTGTTGAAGCTTGATGAGCTTGAGAGACAGAGAGAGAGCATCCGAGATCTCTGACAGGTGAAGGGGGGGGCTGCCCTCACCCAATCCAATCCAATCCAAACAAGAGAAGAAAACTGTGTTTTTTTTTTTTCAAAAAAAAAAAAAGAGGGGGGAGAGAGAGAGAGAGGGAGGAAACCCCAATAAATGAATGAATTCAAACCCGCTGGCTACTTTTCTCTTTCAAGTGGGAAAAAGCTGCTGCTCGTCTAATCGGGTTCGCTGCGGGTCTCTTTTTTCCCCCCCATTTTGGCGCTCTTTCCCATTCCTCCTTGTCCTTTTTTATATAGGATAGCGTTGCCGATTCAAATTTTATTCCTCCCCCGTCCAGATGGCAGCCACGTGGAGGATCGTGCGATGCTGTTTAAACTTTAGGATCTTGGAAAACAAACAAAGCTTTTGAATTTGAAAAAAACAAAGGTTAATTTCACGTATCTCCTTGACCTCTCGCACGATGCCCCCAAACTTCGAGGTCTCTCGCAAAGAAAGACATCTTCTAAATAATTTCATTCACATTTTTTAAAAAAAATCGATTCTTTTCTGTTTTTTTTTCTTCAAAAATCGACTCACTTTGCGATCACGTCAGCATCGTGGTCACAAAGTGAGTCGATTTTTTTTAAATGAATAGTCGGGGTTGTCAACCCCAACTATTTTGGACGCCTGTGTTAATTTACAAGCTAAATTAGTCAGGGTTCGAAACCCCGACTAATTTAGCACACATTTAAATTGGTCGGGGTTGGGAACCCCGACCAATTCGATTCTACACTTCCAAACTTCGCGGGTCTGATATCCATCGACCTCTCCGCGGCGCAGCTCCGAGCGCACAAAAACTCGATGGCCCTGGTCATTACCACAGATATCGTAACGTAGCACTGGTACACCGGGAACAACCGGTCAATGCTCCTCGCCAACTGCCTCTTCCGGATGGGCGACGCCGCAATTCTCCTCTCAAAGAAGCTATCAGATTCTGGCCGTGTGAAATGCCAGCTTGTCCACGTTGTCCGGACCAACCACGCTACCAACGACGAGGCCTACCGCTGCATCTACCAGGAAGAGGATGGTGAGAGCAACATCGGCGTTTCGCTCTCAAAAAAGCCGACGGCCATTGCGGGCGCCACCCTCAAGGAGAACATAACCACCATAGCTCCCCTAGTCCTCCCCCCTATCCGAACTCTTGAGATGGGCTGAATTTTCTAAAGGCTTTGAGCACTTCTGCATACACGTCGGACGGAGGGCGGCGATCGAGGAGCTGTCTAAGAAGCTGAAACTAACGGAGGAGCGGGTGGAGCCATCGAGGATGACGCTGCACCGGTTTGGGAACACGTCGTCGTTGCCGTAGTACGAGCTAAGCTACGTTGAGGCCAAAGGGAGGATGAAGAAGGGGGATAGAGTTTGGCAAATTGGGCTTGGGAGTGGGTTTAAATGCGCAGTCTGGAAGTATAGGAGGGCTGTGAACATGGGAGAGGATAATCATTGGGCTGATTGCATTGAGAAATAAAATAGTTAGGGTTTCGAATTGGTCAGGGTTCCCATCCCCGACCAATTTAAATGTGTGATTAAATTAGTCGGGGTTTCGAACCTGACTAATTTGGCTCTAAACAGTAGGCGACCTCCTAAATAGTCGGGGTTGGCAATCTCGACTATTTAGGAATGGAATTAAAAAAAACCGACCCACTTTTTCGTCACGATGCTGATGTGACGAGAAAATAGGTCGATTTTTGTAATAAAAACTCAATTGAGTCGTTTTTTAAAAAAAATTGTGAATGGGTTTATTTAGAAAATTTCTTTGTCTCGCAAAATCTCACCTGAATCTTTTCTCTTTGAATTACACTTACCCCTAATCTTTCATCATCCCACTCATTTTCAACCTTCGTTGTTTTTGCTTCTCTTCACATATGCCCTCCTTTATCCTCTTTCACATCCTCCCCTTCTTCCCTCTACCTTGGAATTTTTTTTTAAAATAAACAATTATTCAAATTTAACTAGCAAAATTGACCTGAGATTTGGTTAATTAGTAGAATCAGTCATTTTTAGCCATGTCAGCACGACTACATAAAAATTAATTGATATTATAAAATATAAAAATTGAAAATTATGAAACTATTAGTCCCGTGTAATTAGTATTCACTAATTATAATATTTTATGAATATGAGACTAGTTGTCCCATCTTTTTTTTCAAATCAATAGGACCATCATACCACCGCCACCACCCCTCATGCTTCAAACCCCACTTTGCCTCTTGCATCTATTTGGAACCAAAATCCAACCATCACACAGCTGTAATCCCTACACTAAGGGCTTGCTTGGTTGGTTTCCAAAATTTTTGGAAATGAACATTCCTTTTAAAAACTCTATTTTCATATCTTTCTTAGCTTTTCTAAGAACTACTTTTATTTAGTTTGTTTGGCATGGAAAAGAGGATTAGAAATATACTCATCAATTTACTTGTTTGGTTTTCAATGTATTTGACACAACAAGAGACTAGTTTCTTGTGTTTGTTTGGGCTTGAAACATACCTGGAAACAACTTGTACTCACCCCCTGTAAGATGACCACCCATATAAGACAAAAAAATCCACCATTGTTGTGGTGAAAATACCAATCACATATGTTTTTTTTCAAACAACCCAACAGTCAAATTCCAACAGTTAGGTGAGCTACCAAACCCAATATATAATATGCACAAAGTCAAGTTACAAACTCATCAGAATGTCATTCATCCCTTGATTCCTATTTTGATTTCGTGAGATGAATACATCCGAAGGGTCTCAAGCACTAGAGGAGTTTTGTCGTATTTGCAAATTTTTAACACCACTCAAGATGTGTAAAAATAGGAGGAACAAAGGTAGATATTTCTTGGGATGTGCAAAGTCCCAAATAAGCAATGCAATTTTTTTGCTTGGGCTCACAATGGTAATGCGATGAAGAAGAACATTCTAGTGATTGAAGAATTTCCTATTGAAGAGGAGATAGCAGCCAAAACAAAACAACTAAAGAAAGCTTTGAAGCAATCGAACTGTGAAGTCGAACTATGAAAAATTTGTTTATTCTTTCTATGTTTATTTTGTATGGTTCTAATTTTATTAAGGTTTTTTAAAAGTTCCTTTTTGCTAAATAATTAGCAAAATCGACCATTTTGCTAAGATTTTAATAAACATTTTGCTGAAAACGGGACTAGTAGTCCTGTATGTTTTCAATTCACTAATCGGGGATTAGCAATTATCGAAAATATACGGGGCTACCATATGTTTTCGATAATTACTTATCCCCGATTAGTGAACTGAAAACATACGGGACTACTAGTCTCGTATGTTTTCAGCAACACGTTTTTTAAAATCGACCTATTTTTGACATGTTGGCAAAAAAGAGGTCGATTTTGCTTGCTAATTATTTAGCAAAAAAAGTCTTTTTTAAAAAAAACCTTCTATAAATATTCAGAAAATAGTGCCTTTCATTCTTTTTGTTTTATTTTCTACTGAGACGTTATCAATCATTTTCCACCTTTATCTTTTTTGATAAAATCAGACTACTTTTAAATGCAGAAAAATGATAGTAAAACCTTAAATTAAAAGTTAATTTTACATATCTTAAGGAAAGAATATCGAACAACTACTCTTTGTTTGCTAAGTTCTAAATTTTTAGTCGCTTTTTCATGATTTTGAATTTTTATGGGTGTGTTTTGCAATTTTTGAAATTTTGAGAGTATTTTTAAAAAATTTAATTTTAAGTTGGGTGCTTGTAATCTTTATATTTTATGTGGTGGTAGTAAGTTTTCGAATGTCAGAATATTTATTACAACTTTGAATTTTGAGGGTATTTTTTACAATGATTGAAACTTTGAATTGTTTGTTGCAAAATTTAAATTTTTAGTGGTCTGCTGATAATTTTGAAATTTGATATGTACTGGTTATAAGTTTTTAAATTTTAGGGTTTTTAGTCTTTTTTAATTTTTGAAAGAGTTTTTTATAATTTTTAACTTTGAGGTTATTTTTTACAAATTTGAATTTTTTAGTGCCTGATGGTAATTCCTTAAATTCATCTTTGTTGTTTGTAAGTTTTGAAATTTCAGAATTTTATAGTGTTTTTTTATTATTTAAACTTTTAAGAGTGTTTTTATAGTTTTTAAAATATTGAGGGTTTCATGTTTGTTATTTTAAGTTTTGAAATATATAGATATTTTGTGTAATTTTAAACTTTTAAGGGTAGTTTTGTGTAATTTTTAAAAAATTTGGGCTTTTTTTTATAATACTTCATATATTATACCATTTAATCTTAAACATATTGACCTGCAAGCTTTTCACATGGGATTAAGATATGATATAATTATGATTATAATAGATTAAATTTAAATAAAATAGTTAAGGGTAAAATTGATCATGGAAAGATTTTTTTCGAAATTGTACTTTTAAAGAGAGTATATGATGATATGATATATATCCTTTAATTTTGTATCTTTTCTTTCTATATTTTACGTTTTCTTTTCTTTTCCTAGTGAACTGCCAAACATAGAATTAATCCCAGTGGAATTCAAGCACATCGTGAGTGTTGATGGGATTAGGCGTCAACGTGTCCTGGGATTAGAGTTAGTTTTTTCCCTCAATAAATAAGGGTCTGTTTGTTTGCCTAAAAAAGTGGGAAATCAAAGAAATGGAAAACTATTTCTAAGAAGAATTGTTAGGGTCTGTTTGTTTGCCTAAAAAAGTGGGAAATCAAAGAAATGGAAAACTATTTCTAAGAAGAATTGTTTTGGGAGTGTTTGGTTTGCTAAAAAAAGAAGGAAATCAAAGAAATGGAGATAAGATGAGATGAGTAGTCACCTTATTATAGGATGATGTGAGTGGTTTTTTAAGAAACTTGTTTTGATGTTGTTTGGTTGGCGAAAAAAAATAAGTAAATGAATTATAAGAAACCTATTTCTTGTAATAGGTTGTTTTCTTTTGTTTGGTTCATTCTTAAAAATAAGAAAATAGATGATATGGGATGAGTTGTCATTATATTATTGGATGATGTGACTCACACTTAAGGAAATTGTTTTCCTAACTTTTTGGGAGGAAATGAGTGGAAATAAAATGTTAATGAGATGAGATGAGTTGTCACCATCTTATTGGATGATGTGAGTGATTTGAAATGATGAGATGAGTTGAGTTGAGTGATATTGTGGATGAAAATAATATTTTATTAGATATGATGTGAGTTGTTGGATGAAAATAATATTTTATTAGATGTGATGGATACGTTGATGGATAAAAATAATATTTTATTAGATATTGTGGGTGTGTTTTAGGGATGTAAATGGATGCAATTGTATTTTTTGAGTTTTCTTGGTATTCATTTCTATTTCTAGATTTTTTAGGAAATAACCAAACATGCCCTAAATAAAAGCCCCTAGCGCTCCTCAAGCCCTAATATTAAGGGGCTGTTTGGTTCCTTGTTTTTAAGGGAAAGACTCTCCGAAAAGCCTGTCAAAAATGTTAAAAATGTCACTTTTTGACAGGCTTTCAGTCAAAATCTTCTTTTTTAAAAACGATTTTGACTGAAAGTTTACCAAAAAGTAACACTTTTAACCTGCTTTCAAGTGAGGCTTTCTCTCAAAAAAAAGGAACCAAACAGCCCCTAAATCCCGTCTTTCTCTCAAAATTTTCGCGCCCGCGTTCACCCGTTCCCAGTCCTCTACGGTCCAAACCCTAATTTCTGCAATTCCCTCATCGCCATGGCCTCATCCAAAGGCCCACTCTCCCGCCAAATCACCGCTCGTCCGCCGTCAACGTCGCGTACCTCGGCCTTCACCGAACCTGCGGCGATCTCTTCACCGACTCCCTCCTACCCCGCCGCCTGGGAAGCCGTCTTAGCCGACGGCGCCCCTCCGGTTTTGGGATCTCAGTTCTGAAATCTTGCCTTTTTGTCTCGATTCTCGAGAATTTTCGTGTCCAGTTTTGTAAAGTCTGATCCTTTCTTTAAAACATTCCCCCCCCCCCCCCCCCCCCCCCCCCTTCCGTGAGGTGAGGTGGTGATGGATAGTGATCAAAAGGAGGGAAATTGTGCAGACTGCAGGGTACCCGATGGCAGAACAAGGGAGTAATAAGTCGAACGAAAGAGGAGGAGGAGATGGAGATAAGGTTACCTCTTGGTCTGCAGATGAGTACGGATCTCAGAGGTAAGGAAGGGTTTTGGTTGAATAATTGGTAGAATTTGCTTTTGATTGAACAATTGGTAGACTTGGTGATGTTTTGATTAGTTTTTATTTGTTGGCACTTTTGGGTATTTGTGTTAACCTTCTTGTGGTGATGGAAGCAGTGGTGGTGAGAGTGGAAGCGAAGGGTCATTGAGTACGAGAGACAAGGGGCCTGAACCTCAGGTACGCAATATAATTTGCTTGTTTCAAATAATATTTAAAAAAAAAAAGCTGTCCTTCTGATGTTATATCTGTTAATAGTTGATCTGTTGCAAAATCGGGGGCAGTTAATGGGAAAAAAACGTTTCATAACTAGTTGAGAGAAATTATAGTTATAGTTCAAAGTAGGAATATGTAGTTCAAGAATATAGTTCTATTGGGAATTTATTGGACCGTGGATTAAAAAAGCTGTCAAAACTTTGAACTGCTTTGTTCAATTGATCTTGCTGATTGCATTTGCTGCTCTGCAAATGCTTTTCTATCAAATAATAGGCTTTCATTTATACTTTGTTCAGATTTACGTATAAGGTGAGATTGAGAGTTCTAGGTGAGAATTCTAGGTTTAGTGCCAACTTACAACTGTTCGAGTTGAAAATTTTGTGTCAAATAGTTGTGGTTACCTTTTTCTTTCTTTCTTTACCTATATGAAGCAGGCAGATAAGTTTCGAGTTCCTCGGCGTTATTTGTTGTTTGTTATGACCCATATGAAAGAGTGGTTTAGTGATTTTGCTCATGTTGCATGTGCCTTTTTTTAATCTAGGACGCAGCTGGAAAAAGATCTGTTGAGGGTACATTTCTTACTGGAAGTTTCTGGATCCTTGTGTTCTTATGAACAATTCCAACAATTCCATAATCATGAGTTTTTGCTTGGTTTGTTCAGGAGAAACTTCACAGGTTCCTCCTCCCCAGAACAGCGCCGCAGCTACTGAATCGTCTTACAGTGTTAGACAAAGAACTGTGTCAAAACTTCCCGTTTCAGCACCAGGACGAGCAACAGCACCTAGTCCTGCATTTAATTTGAATGTTGGGATGGAGATATGGAATGCTTCTTATGTTGGAACTGCACCTAAGGTCAAACCAAATTTGGCAAATGTGGCATCAGGAACTGTTGGAGCTAATAGAGTTGGGATCGAACACCACCGGATACAGGTAGCCAGCACATTACCCTGTAATGTATATATTATTCTATGTCTTTTCCTTTTTCACAAATATGGCCTATTGTAACACCTCATATGGTTTTCCATGGCTATGTGTGTTGTCCTGTTAATATTCAGCTTGTGTACTTGTCAGGATGAGCGAGAGATGAAGAGAGAACGAAGGACACAATCTAATAGGGAGTCAGCAAGGAGATCAAGATTGCGCAAGCAGGTATGCTCTTCTCCTCCTTTTTTTCTTGAAGATATTTAAGTTAATTGTGCACTCTAGTTTTTCTAGGACACATATTTTAGCCGTTTAGTCCCTTAATTTTTTCCCTATTTGATCAAAAGCATATCGTTCACTTTATCAGGTAAAAAAGAGTCAAATGTTCAATCCTTCATCTGTTTAGTTAGCTTAATGGTGGGACCAAACAACATGTACTAAGATATTCAAAAAAATTATTGAGGTTAGAGACATCAGTTGCTAGTTCTTAAATGTAATTCTTTATAAAAGAAAAACTTCTTAACTTTGATATTTTTAAACATTATTTCATTTTGCATAATGGTAGTGGGCCGATATTTAGATTTGGACAAATCAAGCTTATCCCAGCTTCTTACTTTTATTGATAATTTCACGGAATATGATCGATTTTGTTTCTTTTCTCGCCAGCAAGAATGTGAAGACCTAGCCAGGGAGGTGAATGAACTAAATAGTGAGAATAGTGCACTCAAGGTTGAGCTTGAACAACTTAAGAAAGGTTGTGAAGACCTTAAAGCAGCGAAGGCAGCAACTACGGTCAGCTGTTTGTCATTTTACCAATTCAGCTGTTTGCATTTAACCATTACTTTATATTATAGTATTATATATATATATATAATATATTAATATATATAATAATATATATTATATATATATATATATATATATATATATGAGATTAATGGTATCCTTGTCATAGGAGGAGATTTCCCTCTTGTCGCCTATGTGGTATAATTCTCCACCATCCTCATAAAGTAGCATAAATCCCCACCAACTCACACTCTCTCTCCTACTTTATGAGGATGGTGAGATTGTGCCACATAGGCGTCAAGGAGGAAATCCCCTCCTATGACAAGGATACCCATTAATCTCTCTCTCTCTCTCTACTATTATATATATATATATATATATATATATATATATATATATATATATATATTATATATATATATATATATATATATGCGCTTTAGTAATTTTTTGTCTTATTTTTTACACATTTACTAGTAATGATGCGTGTGAATGATGCTGGCACTTGATGGGAATGTACCACTTTAGGAAACCGTGTTGAATGTAATAATGCCAAAATCATATAGAGCAGTTTGCTACGGTGCCATGTTAACTGTAGTATTCAAGTATTGATGTATGGATAAACCATAGGAATTTATGAATTGCTGTTACTAAAAGCATTTTGATGATTTGAAAGCTTCATTGTTCTTTATCATTTTAAATGGAGGATAGACAAATCTTAGACAATATAACAATTCAACTATTCTTGGCATCCCCTGCAAAGATAGTTATTGATGCTAAGTATATATAGTAACAAATTTGATAGTTTTTTTTTTTCTTTTTTCGAAAGAATCTTCTATTCGATCATAGTTGATGTTGTTTATTCAAGGGAGCTATTAGTTGCTAACTTACCATATATATTGATCTTTGTCTTATTCCCTTCCCCTTCCCGGCGTGGACACACAACACACACATACACGCACACACACGTGCACATATGACTACCACTTATGCTTTGTATATGGCTTCATATCAGTTATCCCAAGAAACAACTTTCCGGGAGGTCACAGATCTTGAAACTGCTTTGTCTCCATAATTCATCCATCAGAAATGTCAGGTATGATAATATGGAGTTTATAGAAATTATTTATATGAGAGTTTTTGTAGTACATATTCCATCTGGGACTACTTGCTTGGAGCATTACATGCCACAACCATCTAGCGTATGTCATTCTCGCCTTACTAACTCTTCTTTAGGTAATGTTGGATTATAGAAGTGGTCCCATGGAGCCACGCTGTTGAATTCTGGAGGTAATCTCATGTCTTCCAGAAGTGGGTCCCATGAATTCATTACATGACTCAACTTTGGAGACTTCTCAGGTGCTGGTGGAGGATAATGCGGGGATCTCAAAACATTTACAATTATCTCTAGCCAGTCATCTTCTCCTCTAGCTAGTCATCTTTGCCTATTAGTATGTGTGACTTGGGTTAATTGGTGAAAAAGCCTTGGGCATTAGGAATTTGGAGGTAACTTTTTGTTGAGGAAGAGGTGACACTATCTTCTTCTGTTCCCTTTGAATGCTCCAACCCTTGATAGACTTAAAATCCGAACTTTTCTAGTGATTGGAGAGGTGGTGGAAGTTATTTTGAGCTTGTTCTAAGTAAGGCATCAGCAGATAGATGAGTTGTCTAGATTTAGTTTATGCTCTGATTTCTTTTATTCCTAGAGTAGAAGGAACTATTTCTGTTTCTCGTTTTAAGCCTATTAGTCTGTTTAATTGTGAATTCAAGACTGGCCAGAGTGCTAGCTAAGGGGCTGTTTTGATTCATGGATTATATTTAGATGCATACTATGGATTTAGAAGAATCCAATTGTTAAAATCCAACCAAATTTTGTTTGGTTACACATCCATTCTGGTTAGGATATTATGACTAAGATTACAAATTTGGGGGAAATCAACATAATTTTAGGAAATCACATTAGATGCTTCTATCCTATGTGGCAACTCCAAATTCGTGTCAATATAATTGACAATGTATTTGATAAAAATCTAGAATTTTAAGCTTGTGGTTTCCATTTTTCAATACAAAACCCATCAAATGAAAGGGAACAAATAGCCCCCAATTGTTAAATAATTAGATGAATATTTTGGTGGACAGTTCTCAAAAAAAATCCCCATTAAGGGACTGTTTGTTTGGTTTCTTGAAAACCAAAGGGGAAAAAAAACAAGGGGAGGAACTCACTTATGATGATTTCCACCCATGTCCTCAACAAAACCCATGAAATGGGTTTCCTAAAGTTTGGGTCACATCACCCAATAAGAATGCCCCCCATTACCTCTTTTCTTGATTTGAAGGTGGAACCAAATAAAGGAAAAGGAACAATTATAACTTATGAGAAATAAGTTTCCTATAATCGTTTTCCTTGATTTTTTTTGGCCAACAAAATGGCCCCCAAGGGAAAATCAACTTTTGATTGTGTTCTAGGGACTCAGAAAGTAAGTGGCAGTGGTTTTGAAAATTGATTTCGTGAAAACTTAATGATATGTTTGATTGGAGTCTTCAGAAAAACTACATGCTAGCTACTGGTTCAATGTAGTTAAAGGAGAATCAGAGATCTTATTCTTTGTAGAGGAGTTATGAACTTGGAGACCTCTGATTTCCATACCTGTTTGTTATTGTTGCTGGTGTTCTTTCTAGAATGTCAAGAAGGGCAAACTGCTTCTTTATTGGAAGATTTAGGAGGTTCTCATAGCAAAAGAGGAGTATAAACCTTCAATGTACTGCTGATATATATTTTTCAGTTATCATTCACTTAAGTCCTGTTTGTTAACATGGAGCTAACTGTGAAGTAGCTGAAATAAATGAAGTAGAGGCTACTTCTACTAATTCTGAGCAAAAAACATATTTGTTTAGAAAAACCTACTTCTGGTACTTCCTTGAACGCCTATGTGCGCTCAGAAGTAGGTAGAATGTAATATGAATTAGGAAAGAAATACTTTTTCTTCTTTACATTTTCTTTATTAGTTACTTCCTAACAACTTTTCATTGCTATCCAAACTTAATAAGGAAATGAAATAAAAAAAAGTACTACTTCCAATACTTCAAAAAAATATGCATGCAATAAACAAAAAAAATGTATGACTTCCACAGTTCCACTGCTTCCTATTTCATAATTTTATAAGTTACATTATTTATTTATTTTCTACTTCCGGTACTTGTGTCAAACCAAATGGGTCCTTAGCCCAATTATGGTAATTGCTGTTTTTAGTGCTTTCAAGAGGAGACCAACTACTAACTGATGTTATACTGCAACAGGAAGTGCTGGATTGCTGGGCTAAAAGCTTCACCTGGAACTCATCACACATAGCGGCAGCAGCATCAGCAGCAGAAGCAGTAGTAGCTTTCTGCAATGGTCTGAAGGGATCAAATAGACAAGATTAGTTCCAGCGGCAAATTTAAATCAGTTAACTGGTGAAATTTAAACCTGGTACATTTATCGTCATCCCACTAATATCATCATCCCACTAACTCGGAATTATTAGCTGGTAGCGTCTCATGAATTGGTCTGCTAAGTTGCTCCTCCGCACATACATTGTATAATATCTTATATAAGTCTGTATGTTTTAGAGAGATTTGATCTTTTTTTTCAGTTTAGGTCGCAAGGCCCCTTGCAAAAAGCCTGCTGGGAGAGGCTGTGTATGATGTTGCACTAAATTTTTTTATTTAAGTTATACAGATTAGGAGTCCTTCTGTTACCGATATACTTTTGTAATCCTGAAAAAAGAGATGAAAGCTAATTTAACGTACGTTATCCTGACTGAATGTTGACCAAATTTCTTGAGCCCTGCGATGTTGCGATACTTATCTCTCTGTACAAGGCGAAGTTGTTTCCTTTTTTTTTAACGGTTTGGTGTGGTTACTGATCTTAGCTTATTTTGACGTTTACGATCAGCTTGCTGCTCCCTGAAGGTATAGGTTAAGTAAAAGATTGGTTATATTATTATCTTCTAATGGAGAAAATGGGAGTTAAATAAGCAAATAACTAATCATATCCCAGGTGGATATCCACGTGTTTCTTTTAATATATATATATATATATATATATTAACAGGGGATCTCTGACGATGCAAGCAGCCTTCTAGTTTAAGCTCATCCAGCAGCTCTTTATGTCGGGAGAAGAAGAAGAAGAGGAAAAAAAAATTTTGTGAGCGCGTGTGTGTGAGGTGGGTTCAGTTTAATCATATTAGAGCCGTAGCTCTGTCATTATGATTCAGAAGTATTTGCGGACGATTCAAGTCGATTTAGCAAAATTTCAAGTTTTCATGACGGCCAACCCCCACCCACCGAGGGGTGAGCTCAGGCGGTTGAGAGTAATCAAGCGGCGCCTTACATCAAAGTTTCCCCCTTGTGGAACTTGTTGTAATTTGGATTATCAAAAGAAAAGAATTCCTAAGTAATTAGTAAATCGCGCGAGATCTGAACTTGACAGGGCAAAAAAAAAGCTGCGAGAGTTTCTGAACCGCGTCTGGAATATATACTCTCAGGTGTCGTGTGATAGCACTCCTGCTATCGTTGTCATCGACCCGTCAATGTTTGCTTGTGCGAAGATGGTAGTGGATTTTACTTGTTGCTCGCTTGAGAACACAAGGCCGCGGCATCAGCAATTTAGAAATCAAACGCCGCCGCATATACACGCCAACTTCAAGATGCAGAAATTGAAAACTCGACTGAAATCTTAGTATCAATGGTTTATTTGTTTTTCCTTTATTATTATTATTATTTTTGAGAAAACCTTGGTACCGATACTTCACCAAGATTCGTTAGACACGCGCCCAATATGAGAAGAATGAAAAGTTGCATGAAACCTATGAGATGCTAATTAATGCTCATCACACTAGCTAATTCGCCCGATGTTGTGACAGCAAACCCGCAAACAAGAATTCATCGATGTGCTCACCTTAATTAATCTGAGGAGCTACTGCTATTTGTACTGATATATATAATCAGTGAGTGATCAAAGCTAGCTGCCATACGTCCGGAGTACTATTAAGAGCCACTTAAACTAATTAATTAAACGAGAGAGAAAAGAGAGACCAAAAAAACTTCTCTCGAGCTTCAGCAACTGGAGCGGGAGACGCGCGCGTCTTTTTTGGTTCCAGGCCCTGCGCGCACTTACACTTGAATTAATGTTCGCTTTAACCAATTTATGTACCATGCAGTTATCATACGCATAGCTTAAGGTAATTACAACTTAGGAGGATAACTTCAATTGCACAAGTTTATGTTCTAGATTTAAAGGGATCAAATAGAAAAAAAAAAGGAAAAATTGCTTCAAGGCCCCAAAATTGAAAATACAATGTGGCCTAGCCCCCTGTACTTTGGCCCATGTGGCTAAGCCCTTAAATATTCAAAAAAATATAACTGAGCCCTAAAAGCAGTTCTCTCACCCGTATTTGCACCCAGCCTCCCTAAAATACCCCCGCCTTCAACTCCGTGCCTCGAAAACGAGATCCGATCGCTGGCGAAACCTCTCCGTCGCATTTAAGGCGAGATGATGGCCGTTTTGGGGGGAAATTTTGGCGCGCTCCCTCCGTTATATATCCTGTTAACCCACTCGACTTTGAAGAGAGTGTATTTATGGTGCAAACGTCAGATCTTTGCGGTTAGGGCTTATGATCTTCAGCCCCCTACTTGTCCTAAAGTGCCCTTCATAACTCCTCTTAAATCCCCTTCATTTATGGCGGAGAGCCCCCTTATTTGCATGGTTTCCTTGGGTGAGAGAGCAGTGTTCTCAAGGGTAACTTGTGCAACCACTTTTTTTGAGTTTAAGTTCGACGTGGCTGAGAGGTTGAAGGTTCCTTATGATGCGCTATCAATGGTTTATAAATCTGAAAGGATCCCTGATCTGAGTTTTGAGATCGAGAATGAGGATGATATGGAGTGTATGGTGGAGCACAACCGTAATATCGGGTGTTTGGAGATCCATATTCGAGCTACTATAGATGTAGATGTTTCCAGATGTGAGAACACCCCGAAGCAACCTCCTGAAATGTAAGTTATATTTACACTTAATTTATTTGAAAAATTATGAATTGCGTGAGTAAAATGTGAAGAAATGATAACATAGCGAATTGTTTCAGGTTAAATGTTAGCTTTTAACTGATATGTGTTAACTTTCTATCGAAGGTTGTTAAGCTTTAGGGCATATGTGTTAACTCTTAAGGGTACTGCATTATTTAAGTACAAGTCCTATTCGTTATTTTAAGAAAAACCAATTATATTTGTGCAGCATTATGAATACACTGAAGCCAAAGTTTATTGATAGTACTTCTGCCGCAAACCATGGTTCTGAAAGAATTCCAATTGATAATCCCAGTGGTAGCAGTGTAGTGCGTTCTGATGACATTATTAACAACACAGTAATGATTCCTGGTTGGTGGCATAATGCATTAACTGAAGAGGGTCAAGAATTTGAAAGTGCTGAAGAATTAAGGTTGGCGCTGACATACTATTCTCTGGCCAAAATGTTTGATTATGAGTTTAAAAAGAACGAACCAAAACGTATCCGTGTATATTGCCGATATAAAGAAACTTACGAGTGCCCATGGATGTTGTTTGCTTCACCTGTTAAGAATGAAAATAGACTATCGATCAAGAAGTTTGTTAATGAACATACTTGTGGGCAGTACGGACAAAATACAGGTCGTTCAAGGGCATCCCGTAAATTCATTGCAACACAGTTACAACCACTCCTGAAGGTCCGTCCAGAAATCCGACCCGTTGATGTGCAAAAGGAGTTCCTCACAAACTACGGCCTTAGAATTGATTACAGTAAGATATGGTGGGGGAAAGAGAGAGCACAGGAGAAGCTTTACGGGGTTATATATGAGTCGTATGATCAACTACGATGGTAAATGCTGAACTTTATTATTAACTTGTTAAGTTTTAAAGTTTGCTTGTTAAAACAAATAGTTAACATGTTCCTTGTTAAGTTCATTGATAACATTGATAACATGTTAAGTTTCACCACTAACACGTTAACTTTCTCTGTTACATTGTTAAGTTACGCTGATAATTTGTTAACTTTTGTTAAGTTACCCCAATAATGTGTTAGCTTTTTTTGGTCGCTTGTTAAGCTACACGGATAACATGTTAACTTGTTGGTTTGTTTCTTCTTACACGACTAGGTATGAGCGCATGGTAAAAGAGACAAATCCCGGCAGTTACATACATGTTGACCAGAATGAGGGGAGGTTTTCGAGACTCTTTGTTTGTTATGCTGCATGCATCAAAGGTTTCTTGAGTGGATGCAGACCCCTTCTATTTTTGGACGGTACATTTTTGAAGGATCGATATAAAGGCATTCTCCTCTTGGCCATAGCATATGATGGCAACCAAGGTATATTTCCCTTAGCGTATTGCATATGTGATCAAGAGAATTTGATGAATTGGAAGTGGTTCCTCCAAGGTCTATGGTCCATACTTTATGAGAGGGCTGACCCTTACAATCCTCCCCACCAATTGGTTATAATTTCTGATGCGGACAAAGGAATTAAAGAATCAGTAAAAGAGTATTTTCCAGAAGCTCTACACTCGAGGTGTGTTCTACATCTTGTTGAAAATTTCAGGTTAAAGCTTAAGGACTTGGGTATAAAGTCGAAGGACACTCATGTTCTGGGGAACTTACTCCAAAGTGCTTGTTATAAATACACAATAGCAGAATGGAATGAGTACATGAAAGAGATATATGACATGGATCCAAGGGCATACAACATTGCTATGAACTACTCTCCTGATCAATGGGCAAATGCATTCTTCCCGGGAATAAGGTAACGTTATTTGGCTGTTCTATATCTATGCTAATGTATGAACTTATGCTATTAAGCATGTTATCTTTGAATTTGTTAAATTCTATATCAGAGTTGTTAACTATATCAGAGTTGATAACATGTTAAGTCTTGTTGATAATATGTTGAGTCTTGTTGCTAACATGTTAACTCTTGTGGATAACGTACTAACTCTTGTTGATAACATGTTAACTCTTGTTGATAACATGTTAACTTTTGTGGAAAACATGTTAACTGTTAAATGTTAACTATTATATGTAAACATGTTAACTGTAATTCAAAAAAAAAATAACTCTATTCAATTATTTGTGTCATCCCTTATTTATAACCTGTTAACTCTTATCTGTAAACTGTTACCTGTAATTCATATTATGTTAACCCTATTCAATTATTTGTTAACCTTTATTTGTGACCTGTTATAAAGTTATATATAATTTCAGGTATGGGCACGTAACATCTAATGTCGCTGAGTCTTTTAATAATTGGATAAGGGAAGCTAGAATGCTACGGATTCTACAAATGGTTGAGCATATCCGTAAACAGATAATGGTCCAAATGAGTAATCGCCGGTTACTTGCAGATAAATGGGTTGGATATCTCTGTCCACAAGCAGAGATGATGCTTAAAGAAAATATAGAGAAAGGTCGTCCATTGGATGTTAAGCAAGCTGCAGCTGACATATTTGAAGTGCAAGCACATAAAACTACCCATGTTGATTTGGAGAAGAAGACATGCACTTGTCGTGCTTGGGACGTCATGCGGATTCCGTGTAAACATGCATGTGCAGTCATCTCGTACATGAAGAGAGACATTTACCAATATTACGATTTGTTTATGTCCATAGAAGCATTTAAAAAGAGCTATGACCCGATTCTCTATCCTATACCAGATTATGAGAAATGAAGCGTGCCAAGGGATGAGATCGAGCTACTTCCACCACATACTATCAAAAGAAAGGGGAGAAATAAAACACGACGTATCAACAACCGAACAGTGTACAAACGACCTTTGAAATGCTCTCGATGCCACTCCGAAGGCCACAACCGCGCAACTTGCAATGAACCGATCGCCGATTGATATGAGTTGCGGATTTGCCGAAACACTTTTGGGTGTATGTAATATTTTTGTAGTTAACTGTTTATATGAACTGAAACATATTTAGGTGTTTGTAATACTTTTGTAGTTACCGGTGTATATGAACTGAAATATGTTTGGGTGTTTATAATACTTTTGTAGTTAACTGTGTATATGAACTGAAATATATCTATGCCAACGTAAATTATAATGAAAATGTTATCTTACTTGGGTCTGTAAAGTTACTCAGTTAGATTGTTAAGTTACAGTTAACATATAAAATTTTCTTGGCAGGTTATTAAGCTACACCTATTACATGTCAACTCTTGTAAATAACATGATGGATAACATGTTAACTCTTGTTGCAAACATGTTAACTCTTATCGCTAATATGTTAACTCTTGTGAGAAACATGTTAACTCTTGCTGTAAACATGTTAACTCTTGTGGAAAACATGTTAACTCTTGTAATAAACATGTTAACTCTTGTACCAAACATGTTAACTTTTGTTGCAAACATGTTAACTATTGTCGCTAACATGTTAACTCTTATTGATAACATGTTAATTTTTATAGGAAATATGTTAACTTTCTTTGATAACATGTTAACTCTTTGACATAACATGTTAACTCTCGTTAGTAACATGTTAACTATTGTTGATAAAAAGTAGACTTTTGGAGATAACATGTTAACCCTTGTTGATAACATGTTAACTCTTAATGATAAAATGTTAAATCTTGTTGTCATCATGTTGACTCTTGTAGTTACCGGTGTATATGAACTGAAATATGTTTGGGTATTTGTGATAATTTTGTAGTTAACTGTGTACATGAACTAAAATATATCTATGTCAATGTGAATTATAATAAAAATGTTAACTTACTTGGTCTGTAAAGTTACTCAGTTAAATTGTTAAGTTACAGTTAACGTATAAAATATTTTTGGAAGGTTATTAAGCTATACCTATTAACATGTTAACTCTTGTAAATAACATGTTGGGTAACACGTTAACTCTTATAGCTAATATGTTAACTATTGTGGCAAACATGTTAACTTTTATCGCAAACAAGATAACTCTTGTGACAAACATGTTAACTCTTGTTGCAAACATGTTAACTCTTGTGAAAAACATGTTAACTCTAGTGGTAAACATGTTAACTCTTGCTGCAAACATGTTAATTTTTGTGGCAAACATGTTAACTTTTGTTACTAATATGTTAACTCTTGTGGATAACATGTTAACTTTTGTTGGAAATATGTTAACTTTCTTAGATAACATGTTAACTATTATCGATAATATGTTAACTTTTGTCAGACATATGTTAACTTTCTTTGATAACATGTTAACTATTTGACAAAACATGTTAACTCTCGTCAGTAAAATGTTAACTATTGTTAATAAAAAGTAAACTCTTGGCGATAACATGTCAACCCTTGTTGATACATGTTAACTCTTGATGATAAACATGTAAAATCTTGTTGCCATCATGTTGACTCTTGTGGTTATCGGTGTATATGAACTGAAATATGTTTGGGTGTTGTTGCCATCATGTTGACTCTTGTGGTTATCGGTGTATATGAACTGAAATATGTTTGGGTGTTTGTAATACTTTTGTAGTTAACTGTGCTGAAATATGTTTGGGTGTTTGTAATACTTTTGTAGTTAACTGTGTACATGAACTGAAATATATCTATGCTAATGTGAATTATAATGAAAATGTTAACTTACTTGGTCTGTAAAGTTACACAGTTAAATTGTTAAGTTATAGTTAACGTATAAAATATTTTTGGAAGGTTATTAAGCTATACCTATTAAATGTTAACTCTTGTAAATAACATGTTGGGTAACACGTTAACTCTTATAGCTAATATGTTAACTCTTGTTACAAACATGTTAACTCTTGTGGCAAACATGTTAACTCTTGTGAAAAACATGTTAACTCTAGTGGCAAACATGTTAACTCTTGCTGCAAACATGTTAACTTTTGCTACAAACATGTTAACTTTTATTACTAACATGTTAACTCTTGTTGATAACATGTTAATTTTTATTGAAAATATGTTAATTTTCTTATATAACATGTTAACTATTGTGGATAATATGTTAACTTTTGTCAGACATATGTTAACTTTCTTTGATAACATGTTAACTCTTATTTATAATATGTTAACTTTGTGTGGAAATATGTTAACTTTCTTTGATAACATGTTAACTCTTTGACATAACATGTTAATTCTCATTAGTAACATGTTAACTATTGTTGACAAAAAGTAAACTCTTGGAGATAACATGTTAATCCTTGTTGATAACATGTTAACTCTTGATGATAAAATGTTAAATCTTGTTGCCATCATGTTGACTCTTGTGGTTATCGGTGTATATGAACTGAAATATGTTTGGGTGTTTGTAATACTTTTGTAGTTAACTGTGAACATGAACTGAAATATATCTATGCCAATGTGAATTATAATGAAAATCTTATCTTACTTGGTCTGTAAAGTTACTCAGTTAGATTGTTAAGTTACAGTTAACATATAAAATATTTTTGGAAGGTTATTAAGCTATACCTATTAACATGTTAACTCTTTTTGCAATCATGTTAACTCTTATGACTAATATGTTAACTATTATCAAAAACATGTTAACTTTTATCGCAAACATGTTAACTCTTGTGGCATACATGTTAACTCTTGTAGCAAACTGTTAACTCTTGTGACAAACATGTTAATTCTTGTTGCAAACAAGTTAACTTTATTCGCTAACATGTTAACCCTTGCTGATAACATGTTAACCCTTGTTGATAACATGTTAACTCTTGATGATAACATGTTAACTTTATCCGTATACGGTATTATTTAACAAGTGAACCTGACATGTTATAAACTTTCTCCATATTTAACAAGTGAAGCTGACATGATATAATTGTTAACTTACGCATCTAACATGTTAACTTTCTCCGGGCACTAGTTCATTAGCTGTTAATACACTATACAAGCTGAAAATTATGAAGATTGTTTACAGTTATTTATCTATATAGCATTCTTCCTTAGGCTGTAACATTTGCGGCTCATGCAGGCGCTTTCAATGCTGGGTCCTCCACGGCTATTGTGCTCTTTCTATTTCTGAATTCCCAGCATTCTTTTATTAGTTCCGCAGTAAGCCTTGCATGCACTACCGCAGACGAATCATCGGTGGACGTAACATGCAGAACATTACTTTTCTGTAGGATAGCCAGTACATAAAGGTATACGTATATCCCACAATCGTAGCTACAAATAACAAAACATAAATACATATTACAGGTCAGTTTTGGAGACGAAAATTCTTTAATAAAATAAGGTTCATATGTTAATGTACCTTCCCTTTTGAGACTCGCATGGGATTTCCTTATATTTAAATGCCCTACACACCTTTTCAAGATCGAATGCGGCCTTCATATGGTCCATGAAGTTTATAATTTTGTTAACGGGCTCAAGGTAAGCAGAGGGAGTTACCGAACTATAGTGCAACGCTAAATTTTCATTCAATCTAACTTTGACACAATGCCAATGGTCATGGCGAACAATTGACAATATGAGTATTGATCGGCCAGCGGTAATATGTTGTTGTATATAAAGTTCATATAGTTCATATAGCCGCAGATGAGCCTGGTCTCCATAGAGTGAATACTGTTACACAAAATTAACACATTAAGAAAGAGCGATCTTTAATATGTGAACATTGCTCAAGTTCATATAGTTAACTTTTGTGGAAAACATGTTAACTTTTGTGGAAAACATGTTAACTCTTGTGGAGAACATGTTAACTTTTGTGGAAAACATGTTAACTCTTGTGGAGAACATGTTAACTCTTGTTGAAAATATGTTAACTTTTGTGGAGAACATGTTAACTCTTGTTGCTAATATGTTAACTGATGCGGCATAAACATGTACCAAAAAGGTTGCAAGTGCACAACCGTGTCAAGTTATAGTATTTAAGATATCGATCCCGACGAGGAAGGTGTTTTGTAGGAGAAAATATGAAATATGGTTCTCTTATTGTGTGCGTGACAAATAGAGTGATAAGTGAATGTGTTGTGAAGAGATTGGAGAGAGTGAAAGTGGTGTGTAAATAGGTGCGAAAGTGTAAAATGAGAGTGCGTATAACAATAAGGTGAGAAGGAAAAATGAAATAAAATCAAGAAACAAATAAAAATTCAAGATGAAGAACAAAATCTAGAATAAAAGAAATACAAGAAAATTAAAGATGTGGATTCAAATTATAGATATGTAATCTCAATTGAACGGCACTTCTTAAGAAAAGGGTGATTCCCTAGAGGGTTCTAGGCTAAAGGCGAATCAAACAAAATAAAAATAACACAAAAGAAAACTAAACCCAAGAGGGTTCTAAGGCCTCAAGGTTGAATAGTATAAGAAATTAAATCTAACTACAAAATAAAGTGCAAATCTAACTACAAAATAAATTCAAGAAATAAATTGGCAAGAAATTAAATCTAATTCTAATAAGCATGAAAATAAATCTAAGGCAAGAGGGTTCTAGCCTCTGCTATTTAAGCAAGAAAATAAAATCTAAACTACAACAATAGAAATAAATCTACACTTAATAACAATAAAAGTAATAAAAGAGAAAAGGAAAGTAAAATGCAAAACCTCCAAAATAATTCTTCATCTCCCATCCTTCTCCATCGCAAGCAAAAAAGAGAAGAATATTTAATAGTGGTGAAAAAATTATTATTATTAATTGGGCAACTAAAGTTAAATTTTTGAAGGCCTTCTCAATTTAAGAGTAGCCCTCGCTCTCCAAAAGGAGTTTAAGCAAAAATTTGCAGCACTTCTAACGCCTCACTCTCTACCCCTAATTTATAGTGCATCAGTAAATGAGAGGCCGTTGGATCGAAATCTATCAAAAACCAACAATTTTCAGCCAATTAAACTGTAACAAACCGCCCCAGCGTATCGATGCAAGCATCGATAGGGTATCGATGCAGGCATGATACGGGCATCGATACCCCGCATCGATGCCACCATCGATGCAGGCATCGATGGCCCCTGCCTCTCTCCATTACTGTCGGCGCAGATGCCTCTTTGTTGTTGGGCGCTCTTGGCATCTTTGGGCTTTTTGGGTCTTCTTAATTCTTCATGCATTTTATTTTTGGATTTGACCATTTGGGCTTTTGAATATTTCTTGAGCTTTAATCCTTCATCAATAGCTTGGGCTTTTGATAATTTGAAATTGATTTTCCAATGCGTTCATTTCTCTTTAACAATGGTTTTTGTTTGAGAGATTAGGCGTTCGAGATTTAATTCTTCATTAACTACCTGCCAATTTAAATAATAAACAATTATTAGTGGTATATTTATTCAATATAAATAGATAATGAGGGTATAAAATTGTAAATAAATGTGATTATCAAATACCCCACACTAAACTTTTGCTATCCTCTAGCAAAGAAAATTAAAAGAAAATTAACTCAGCTTTTCGCAGGAATCGCTGTTGTATTTACGTATACAACAAGCCTTTAAAACCCTAGGTTACCTCTAGGTGGATCGATTTGTAGTCTCGTGAGGGTTTGCAGTGAATATACCCAACAAATTCAGGTCAACTTGCCAAATTAAAGGAAGTCAGTAATAACTAAAATTACTTGAATAATTTTTAGATAATCTAATTGAGCTAGTTATCACTCACAGAAAACCTTTTAAATATATAACTCTAAAGGTATATTTCAAGAAAAATCTTCTCATTGTAAGCAATACAAAAAAACCAAACCAAACTTAGAAATTTCAATTTAAAAGTTTGAAAAAGAACAATGCCTAACTCTTTGTTTTCCAAATATTTCAAGTTGCTTGATTTAAAATATTTTTCCAAGACCATATAATACAACTATAAAAACTTTATAAAATTATTATTATTTATTTTATATATTATATATATATACTATATATATATATATAATATATATATAATATATGATATATATATATATATATATATATATATATATTATATAGTATATATATATATATAAATATAGTATTAACTCTATTCAATCCTTGGTGATTTTTCTTCTACTTTCACTAGGGGCTTTTTCTAAGTGACGCTTTTAACGGAGAGTTTGGGCCAATGGATGCCCAACCCAAATGGGCTTGGTGCATTAAGTATGGAAATACTCCTGGCTTAATTACTCGGTCCAGTTTAGGCTTTATAAGATAGAATCACGCTTGAATTCAAGAGTTTTTTTTTTTTCCGTTTTGGTGCCCATTTTCGCACGTCCATTCTTTTTGCAGAATTTAATTATTATTATTATTATTTTTGTATATGTATATATATTTTGAAAAATGTAAATGCAAGACCTTTGAAAAATTATTTTCAAACTGCTAAGTTAAGCATTGCAAAAATTCATATTTTAAAATAAAAGTCGCAAGTTAAAGGCTTAAGTAAAGTATACTACTTTGAAAATCATTTCTTAGAAATTTTATTTAGAGTTATTCAATAAAAAGTGAACTTAAGTAATACTTAACAATGGAATTAGAAAATTTCAAATTTATCAACAAATCAATTATTACATAACTCGCATCAATTTAGGAGTGACGATATTTTTATTAATTTTTTTAAGGAAAAGAAAAAAACGAAAAATGCAAACTAAAATTTAAAATAACAAAAATAATATCCACCCCCGTAACATAAATTTTGCATTGGTCCCTCATGCAAACTCTATGATGGCATAAAGTAAGCAGATAAGAATGAAGGTCAGCTTACATTTGGTTCGCTTGATAAAAATCTGCAATTAACGTTTGGTCTGGGAGGAGGAAATCAAACTTTATTTTTCTTGTTTTTTTCTTTTTTTTCTTTTTTTTCCTTTCTTTTTCTTTTCCTGTTTTTCTTTTTTTTTTGTTTCCTTTCTTTTTTTTATTTTTTTATTTTTTTTATTTAATTTTTTTTAAAACAACTGAACAAGAAACTCTCAAATGAGAGAAGAATAAATTCTTTTTATTATCTGAAAATAAGACAAAATAAACAAGTAGAATGAAATATCAACATGAAGAGTTTCTGTTCTATATTGATCCTACCTTACTGTGGAATTCTTTCCCACGGATTCAAATAAATCAGAATGATATAACAATAATGTGAATTTTCAAAGCATTTGGGTGTTAGTAATTCTTGCACAGGTAAGGTAGGTATTATTGGTGTCATGCATTTTGTATTTTCTAATGAACTTAGACTCTTGTACTGTGAAGTTTTTGTTTTCTCTAACAACCGTCAATTCTTCTGTGAAGTTCTGAAAATTTAGGTTGTTGATTTATTCTTTCAAGAATCTAACGTTCATCACAGAAGAGTTCTTTCAAATTTAATTCAAAGCAGGCAAATGTTTAACCACAAGTTTTATTATTCTCAGGCCTGATCTGCTTCTTTATATAAACCTTCATCAAAAAATTTCTCACTAAATCACACTCTTCTTACTTCTTTCTTCTCTTCTTTCGATCTTCCTGAAATGTAAATGATTATTTCCCTAGAGAGCTGATATATTTGGTTGGAATCCCGTAGTTAAAAATGTTAAGATCAGCAGTCAAATTCCAAAGGAAAGCTTCATTGACCAGTTCTACAGTTGAGAAGCATTAGAAGTGAGCCTAAGAACGGTCGTCCTAAGATGACAGGTGTCTGTCCTTTTGGATTGGAAACAGGGCTGTGTTGCCAAAGACTATACAAAATCACTGGAAAAATAAAATCTCCAACCTTAATCAGAACATCCTTAACTCACTCCATAGGGACCTTGACAGATCTATACAGCTAACTGTAAGGTGATTGGTTGGGCAGCTACACCTAGACCCAATTGCTGATAACTGAAATATGGAAGCAAATTAACACTGGCCCTAGTCCAAAAGCGCTTATCAATTGAGTATTACAATGATACAAAATGCATGGGGGGAACCCTGGATCTTACGTGTCAAAGGTAAGGGATTTGACAGCATTTCACATGATATTGGCCGGCTAAAAAGACTTTCTTGGAACATTTATTCTCTCTTCTAGTGCACAAATTCTTTCTTTGTAAAAATTTAGCATAAATTGGAATTTGTTCAATTAACATCTAAGAGAGGAATGTTGACTTAACTCTGCTTGAATGGTCTCTAGGATTTCTCCTCTGAGGAGAGTGTTTCCTAGACCTTGAGTCTATTGGAAAGGGCAGACCGTCTATCTATCAAACAGGCCAGGTTCGGGTTCAGGTTCTGGATCTGATGGGAGTGATTGTTGATAGAATTCATTCAGAAGGAGAAGGAGAAGGAAATTTGTACAGGAATCAGAGTTTGACTTAGGCGGAGATCTCACTTGATTATCGACGGCTGTCTACCTGACCGCAAGTGAATGGATTGCATTCACCATGAGGCCTTCATAGGATGAACTTGCATGCCTGTGTTATTAGGGTTGACCCACGGGTTGACTCGGAAATTTTCCTTTCTCTCTTTCACTCACGCACTAGCTCTAGTATGAGACCAGTTGGGATTCTTAATCTAGCTATAGCTTGGAGTGTTGGCAGTTGAGCATTTGTCGCGGTGATTGGCATGAAGGAATTCAGGCGTGCTAGGACGTTTGATTTCAACATATTCGTGGTAAACTGTTATTTTTTTTGGTTTGTCACCAACAACAATGGGTTCATCTTTGTGCTCACCTTCTTTCAACTTCAATCCCTTAGCCCTCGGTTTCTTATCCTCAGTAAATGGTGTCCTAACCAGTTTACCTTTCTTGGTTGCTCTTTTGCTTGGAGCTCTACTCCTATAACCCACATATTTTTTGCTCACCGGCTTCCTCGGCCTCTTCAATCCTTCGCTGAGTGGAACTTTCTCAACCACACCTTCCTCCTCCTGCACCATCTGCTTGTCCTCCTCATCCTTGATCACCTCATCTCTCTCTTTGCTCTTGCCCATTTCCTCGACAACTTCATTCTTGGTAACATCGTCTCTCTCTCCATTCGAGCCCTCTTCATCCTCAACCATCTGCTTGTCCTCCTCATCCTTGATCACTTCGTCTCTCTCTTCGTTCTTGCCCATTTCCTCGTCACCTTCATTCATGGTGATGTCGTCTCTCTCTCCATAGTTGTCTCCATAGTTGTCCTCTCCATCGATTTCATGCTTGTCCTCTTCTTCTTCTTCCACTGTAGGGTTTCCTTTCAGCTGCTGTGCAATAAGCTTCTTCACATTGTTCTTTAAAATCAAGGGATCTACTATGTCACAAGATTCGTCCAACCCCTTAACCTTTTCGTTAAGTCTACGAATCTCGTCCATGAAAGTTTGACAATACAATTTCTTCGAGACCCTCAGTGTACGGCAAAGTCTCTGGTTTACTTTAGCAGCATTTCTCCAAAATTGCAGTTGCTCCTCAACTGGTAACGTTTCAATCTCATCTTCCCTTTCGAAAGCCTCATCAATGGCTTTTGACATTATCTATAATTTAGAAATAACAAAGAGTTAAAATCAAGTTTATAAAGGTTAACAGTAAGTGGTCCACAATTGACACAGATAATTAAAGGTTCTTCAATCATCTATAGGTAACATGTTAACTCTTGCTGCTAACATGTTAACTCTCTCTGGTAACATGTTAACTCTTGTAGCTAACATGTTAACTCTTGTGATAATATGTTAACTCTTGTTGAGAACATGTTAACTCTTGTAGAAAACATGTTAACTCTTGTTGCTAACATGTTAACTCTCTCTGGTAACATGTTAACTCTTGTAGCTAACATGTTAACTCTTGTGATAATATGTTAACTCTTGTTGAAACATGTTAACTTTTGTTGCTAATATGTTAACTCTTGTGCATACATGTTAACACTTGTAAAAAACATGTTATCTATTGTTGCTAATATGTTAACTGTTGTAGAAAACATGTTATCTATTGTTGCTAACATGTTATGTATTCTTGTGATAATATTTAGCACCTTAGAACTTACCAAACCTATTGACCATCTCTTCTCATGTTCCTTCTCTTCTTCCTTCTTTTCAACCTTCTTTTCTTCTTCAATCTTCCTCTTCCTTACTGCTGCTTTCTTCTCCTCCCTATGTACGACTTGAAATTGTGGTATGAGCGCATCCCTTCTAAGCCTCATCAATGGCCTTCTGATTGGATATTTCTCATCGGATGGGACAATTTCAGCTATGGGTTTATGTACAACCTGGATGCTAGCTTTTGCAGCCTTGGCAACTATTGTGCGTTTTCTAAAAGATCCATACTTCTCACCAATCTTCACCCAGTTAGTGAGGGGTGATTTGAATCTGTTGCTCATGGCATATCTTTTAATCTCAGTCATTTCATAGTACCATAGCTGCAAACAATTAATACATGTTAGTATGCAATACTAATCTTTTAAACATGAATATAGTTAACAGAACTGAACTGAAATATAGTTAACACTGACAACACCAACTTTAATACTGGAAAAACTATAGTTAACATGAACCTAAATATAGTTAACCAGATCCTTAGAATAGTTAACATGAACCAGTAAGCCTTAATGGTTTCTTGACGTAAGTTGACAGAATACAAGTAAGCGTTCACATGCACAGGTTAATCCAACTTACATGGATCAAAGGCATGCATCCAGGTACATAGCTTACTCCTGACATGTGCAGACCTTCCCTGGCAATCTTAATTCATTTCTTCGTCTGATCATAGATGTATTTCCCCCAGGCCACATTCCTCACTCTTTCAATTGAATCAACATATTTGAACAAGAGCCTTGGGATGCCTTGGACACTGCTAGGGCACCACATCATTGAACATTGATAAAGTATCTGCAGTAACACAAAATCTTTAATATCATTCTTCTTTCTTGATTCAACAAGAGATTGCAGTATCTCTTCCACATATCGCCGCATATTCTTCGTTGATTTCTTTGTGGTTCTAGTAAACTGTTCATCAAAATACTCCACCCAAAGCCTAGGGAAAGGATCTCTATTATTGTAAATTATTTCCCCATCAATTGGGAAACCTGTATGTTCATGCACCCAGTCCATATCAAAATTAACAACCTTTTCTCTCCCACTTTCGGCATCAGGCAGAGAAAACACCACTTCATTACCCTTATAGTGTCTTAGTACAAGTTCCAGCGTGGGTCGATCTACTGCTGGGGGGCCAAACTTTACATAATGCTGGAATGTACACCTTGGTATGCATCCCAATGATACTGCCGTATTCTCGGTTCGAGGACTTTCATAAATTTACAATATGCGGAGAAACTAGCAGTGGGTCTAATTTTAGCAGCACCTGACTTTTTCCTGTATTATAATTAAACATTTAACATCAACAACACTTGACATCCAACATCCAATAGTTAACATGCAACAATGAACTGTAACAGTTACGCTATAAACCTTAACACTTAACAGCCAAACTTAACATTAATAAGAGGTATATAGTTCACATTTAACATTAAGGTATCAGCTAACATGTCCTTCAACCAATGTTCAGGCATATAGTTCACAATTCAACTTCAATCCCTTAACATCTATGTAAATTACAAAATATAACATATAACATTATCTTACTTCTTTATGGATTTCTGTGGTGCGTTTAGTGAACTTGTAATTTTTCTTTTTCTCCTTACACCCATCTGGAAACTCAACAACGTTTGGGTGGCTTCATCGGTGCTACCATTCCCTGATGATGACGCATGGGTGGACGACGACTTGGAGGCAGGGGAGGATATGAGAGAATCGGTGCCACGGTCGGTCTCAGATGGCAAAGGGGGGTCTTCGTCGGTCTTGGAAGGCGAGGGAGGATCTTCGTCGGTCTTGGAAGGCGACGGCGAGTCTTCTCGCTCGTCGTTCATTGGTGCATGTTCCTGACGTTGCAGCGGCGGCGGAGGATGGTGAACAACTTCGAATTCGTTCGCCAATTTTTTCTCCATCTGCGATCTGGTTTCGACCTAACCCTAGAAGCGAATTTTGGTTTTTCGCCGGAGAGAAAGCCAGAGACAGAGTGCAGGAGGGAGAGAGGAGAGAGAGAGAGAGCGCCTCGATAGTAGCGGAGTGGGCGGCACCGTTACCAATGCACGGAGGCTGTAGCAGAGTGGGCGGGAAGGGTAGATTCGGGATTCTCAGGATTGAGTAAGCTGGAGGGGCTGAAATGAAGTTTTGGAGTGTATTTTGGGTTTATACCAAACATTAAAAGTACAGGGGGCTGTTGCACATTGTTTTTTCAATTTTGGGGCCTTGAAGCAATTTTTCCAAAAAAAAAATTGAATTCCTTATTCGATTAGACGAAGAAAATTGAGAAAAAGTTAGTTATTGAAATTAAAAAAATCTAATATTTTTTTATCATTAACCTAGAAAATGTTAGTTATTGAAAAAAAAATCTAATATGCACTTTTAGATTTTCTAGGTTTTTTTTTTAAATTTTTTTAGTATTTACACATATCTAAATTAGACCGCTATTTGATTTTGCGCTTTTAACCGCTATTTTATCGTAATATCCCCAAATAGCCTTAGCGATGCCTCACCGTTACGCGACGCTATTCGCTGTCAATAACCTTGGTTATTAGAAGCTTATATCCGAATTTCAAACAATTCTAAGTTGGTACTAAGCATACCCATTTTACTTGGTAGTAATGTGGCATGATATGAGCCTTTGAATTGGAATAGGTTGAGGAGATGAGTGGGTGAACTATTTTGCAAAAAAACCCTCATCTCATTCTCTCTCCCCCCATCTATCTCTCCCCTTCATTCCCAGAGAACTCATTATCTCTCCCTCACTCATCTCAGATCTACCCCTCATCACCATGGCGTC
>NC_033798.1:131080074-131086718 GCF_001876935.1 Asparagus officinalis | reverse complement strand
GGACTGGCCCAGGTTTCTAGGCCAAAGCCGGGCCCCGGCCCAGCCCGGCCAAATGGACACCCCTAGAGATGATACATAATAACTTGTTGTGTAACTTTGATCTCAGGAATAATCACCCTTCTCTAGTGATATTCTTGAGACTCCAACAACATGATAAACAAAAGATATTTATTATTTCCAAATCCAGGAAAATCTTACTTCAATAAACCAATCTAAACGCTTGAGTGCAATCCTTCTTGAAAACTATATAATAAAATTCCCTTTCTTTTGGTTCATTGCATCTTTTTCTTGAGTAAGCAAAGATAGAGATGAGGGAGGTATTTCTGTATTATTATAAGTTTAGATTCACTGTATTTAAGTGAATGCCATCTGTCACCAAATTGTTTTATAGAAGTTTGGCAAAAATTTCTAGGGAAAAGGAAAAAAAATTAACTGCCATGGCTCGTTATTAAAAAATTACCTATCTTCTTTTTCTTTTTCTTCATACAATCACAAAAAAATTCATCATTCTAATTATGATATATACAATATAAACCGCTTAAACTATAAATTAATTTTTAGGCTCCTACTAATATACAATCGTCTCGCACCGTATGAGCGCCCGAAAGAATTCTCAGAAAAAACTAAAATAAATACGTAATGAGTTATTTCATAGTATTATTTTCATTTTTTTTATTGTTTTACTTTATATATTTATATTTATTTTTTTATTTCTTTTAACAAGGAGTTATTTCATAGTTGATGCTACAAATGTTGAGCCAAAAAAGCAATGTTTATAAAACCAAAATTTTAACTAGGTTCTAAGTTGGTGCGTATGGAATCAAACTCAGACCTACCCAATACCCATAATGGTCCTACCAGTAATAATCTCCCAGACCTAAATTTTCCAAAATTGCCCAAATTGGAGCCACGCCCTTGCCAAAATGCCCCCTGCAATGATGAAACTCAGCTTTTTGAGGGGCCTCACAAAAATTAAACTTTCCCAATTCCCAAAAAGGATTCCCAAAACGCCCGCCGCCGTGTCGGGATTTTTTTATTGACCGGCTGTCCCAAACCCAAATTAAATATTAACTAATCAGGATTTAGTGCCAAACTAATCTTGCTTTATCCGACAGCGAGCCAAACTATATACTTAAAATTATAATAAATTTCACAAACCCCCTGGAACTTTGGGGTGATTTTGCACAAAACGTTTGTGAACTTTAAACATCATCTGAAAATTGAAAAAAATATTCATACGAATATAGATGTTTATCTAACTGGCCAGTCAAAGTATGAAATTAGAGAAAATTCCCTAAATATTGAGCGGCTTCGCGGAATCCCAATGAATTTCCAAAAAAATCCTGCAAGCTGACTGTAAGTTTTTTTTACAAAAATAAACCCCCATTTTGTTAAACGCGTAAAAAAAACTTTCTAAAAATTTTATGTTTCCCTCTATTTTTCTTATCCGACAAATCCTGGAAAGGGATCTCAAACTTCAAGTGAACTTTTCAAAAGCTCCAGGGGTTTCTGTGCAAAAAATTCAAAAGTTTAGGAGGTGAAGTTTTTACCCTTGAATTGTTAGCTTTTTTGTAGGAGAAAAGTGGGCTTGATAAATATATATAAATAAATTAATTAATAAAAGAGGAAGTTTTTGTTTCCCCTTATGATGTTGTCTCTTAGTTTGGTCCCGGAATGCCCCTTTCCATTTCTTCTGGATATAAAGGAAAGCGTCTTCCTATTGGTGAGCTCGTGATAATGCTTGTTCAAATTTACCTTTATACCCCGTGGTAGGAATTAACCTTTTGTTTTCTGTCTCTCTTTCTTTTTATTTTTTTTTCTTTCTTTTTTTTAACTAATAAAATATTACACATGTGATGATGACAAGCGGGCAACAAGCTGCGCCGCTAATCTTTTCTTAATTGCAAAACCCAACCTACGAAACACGTACTCAGCGGACCCTACTGTCGCCACATTATTATTCATGAATTTCTGTACCCTCCTGAGGAACTCCACCGCATCAGCTGCAAGGAAACCAAACGTATCGAAAGCGGAAACGGGATGAAGCTGTGGTGACTGTTCTTGCAAGTTTGATCATGTTTGCCCACCTTTGCCTCTGCTGCTCTATCCGTTGCATGCCCAACATTGAACTCTCCATTACCAAACCCCACCAAATATTTCTTTTTCTTTTTATATTTTTGAATTGGGGTCAGATATATTATTGTATGCATGTGCAAATCGAATAGGAGTCCTCATATCCGATCCACACTCACTAAACACAATCCAAATTTGATCAACTTTTATTTGGATTCTCTTTAGGTTTTAAGTGCTTGTAGGGTGTTGCTTAATGTTTCCACACAAAAAAAAAAAAATTATACAAGCACCAAAAAAATTGCCAATAAAATATTGTCACCTCTTCATTTTTAAGAAGAAGGATTAATATGGTCGAGCCTTTGAAATTGTTTTCCTCTCCATAAATTATTGGATTCTAGAGTACCAGGTAAAGTTTGTTTTTCTCTCCATAAAATTAGGGGGTGTTTGTTTCAAATCCTAAAGTTATAGGATTTGGATTTCCATCTAGGATTTGAAATCCATAGGTTTTTTAACATGGGTTGGGGTTTCTAAAATGTTGTTTGTTTCATCAAAATTTTGGGATAACAAATACTATAATGTGTAATATTTTATTTGGTTCAAACTCAAATTGTAGAATTACAAAGTTTAGAATTTGAAATCTAGGCTAAATCCTCCCTCAAAGAGGTGATTTCACAAAGAGATTAATGGGTATCCTTGTCATAGGAGGGGATTTCCTCCTATGACGCCTCTAAAATTATATGATTGAGCGACATTGTGGATGATCCGCTCCGTTGAACTTGATCTACATATTCTAAAACCCCAACACACCAAGTTTGGGGTGAACCCGTCGTTGTTTGACCACTCATCCACTAGTATTAATTTTAACGGTTTTGAATGAATAGAACTTTTCATATGGCTCGATGGAGGGTCAAACGACGACGAATTCACCCCAAACTTGGTGTGTTAGGGTTTTAGAATATGCACACACATATATATATATATATATTATACATCATGTATAGGTCATATTGACTAATCTGTTTAATGAACACAACGTATAGATGTCTGGCTAAAGTGTATCCATGCTAGGTTCAATGTGTAATGATACATATACCCAACCATGCAAGCATGTGTTTATCTTTTGGAAAGAACAATGGTTAAGAAAGAAAAACAAATAGGAAGCCTCATATTCTGCTCTAGGCTAGCCACATCATTTCATTAGTAAAACATAATCTAATGTAATTGTATTAATCTGGATACTCCTTACTAAACCACATTAAACCATGAAACAATTATTCATAATCTAATGTAATTGTATTAATCTGGATACTCCTTACTAAACCACATTAAACCATGAAACAATTATTCCCAAACACCCTATTAATTAGTAAATTTCACACCGCCAAGTTCTAATGGCTGAATGTTAATACTCAAACATTACACATCAAATCAAAACCCAAATCAGTACAAGATCAAACCTAAAGGCTAAATCAAATCATCACTAAATTATTAGATTAATTTCAAACTTCAAATCTATCAAAAGCTCAATATCCTCAATCCTGATATTATAAATCATGAATAAATTCATATCTTATTGAATTTACATTTAGGGGCTGTTTGGTTATTTCCTAAGGGCATCTCCAACGCAGCGGCAAAATGCCGCTGCGTTGAACTGTTCGAGCTCCAACCGTGCCACATTTTTTGTGGCACTTTGGAGGAGATGAACAGTGCGATGTCAAATATGGCGCCGCACTGTTCATCCGTGTTATTACTGTACATTGTTTTAAATTTTTTTAAATATTTATTTTTTTTACCTCTTAATTAATATAAAAGTAGATAAAAGGGAATAAGCTGAGAATATTCTGAGAATATTCTTTTTTGATGTAAAAAATGGTACAATGGGTTGGAGATGTATTACTGTTTGATGTGACATTTTGATGCAAAATTTGCACCATTTTGGTGCAATGGGTTGGAGATGGTCTAAAAACCAAGAAATGGAAATGAAAAAGTAGAAATCTCAAAAAGTATAATTTCATCCATTTCTGTCACGCCCCGAAACTACAGCAGAATTTCATAAAATACGGGGTGCGTGACAGCAGCGACCAGTGCCTAAGACAAGTCTTATGCACGGGTCAAGCCTGGCACTTCATATCACATAGTTTATTTTAAAATATTCATAAACCTGCTGGTGATAGAAGTCAGAACAACTATATATATGATCGGTACTTACAGCCCACAAGCTCACCGTTATAAGCATTTTTACAAAACAAAATAAATTGTGCTGAAGGTAACATAAAAAAGAAGAGGCTCTTCATATAACGCCTCTCAGCAAAAGCCCTAACCAAAAGTTCGGCTAGTACGAAGCTACGTCGGATCTGAAAAAAAATAGCAATGGGGTGAGCTAGCGCTCAGTGAGAACATTTCCCACTAGAGTTCCTAGATAACTAGCAAAGTAGTAATAAGAATGATTTTCAGAAATAACGAATTATAAGTTTTGCATGAGAAATTCAAAGATAGCAAAATACGATCCAAATATCATAATATTGTCGTTTTCAAGAAAGAATGCAACAATTATATTTTCTTTTTTATGTGCAACTGAATATACTGTGAAGTTTCTTGGAATCAAACCCTTTTTGAATCAAGGTAAACATTAAGAAGGAAAAGAACTACTAATTTGTACAAAACCAAAGAATTATTGGTTTCTAAATTTCACAGTCCATTATCAGAATCTAAATTCTTGATGAGTTGTTCATGAATGTAAAAGTCACCCCATAGGTCACACTAAGGCTACGAATTATAGTCCAGTAGTAAGGGAATGCGTAACCGCATCACATAACAGATAATTCCCAGGAACCGAATGCACCTAACACTGCCATAGTTACTGGCCAATATAGAGGGGCCAGAACAAATATCAGAAAGGCCAATACAGAAGGGCCAATACAGAGGGGCCAAATAAAGGCGCATTCACCATATGGCAGGCAGAAACAATCCATAGTGGACTATTTGAGGGTTTGAAAACATCGAGATCACATGTCAAATGAGTAATATTTTGCATATCAGAATTTATAGATATTTTCAAATGAAGTTGAGAAGGTAAAGCTCCTTATTTCAATTAAAACAATTTACAAATATTTACTTTTTATTTTATCAGATACTAAGTCACGAAAAATCTTTGAATCCATTAAACTGTTGAAATACGTTCCAAATACTTCATCAAAAATCTCAGATAAAACAATGCTCACAATTATTTGAAATTTGCATGAGAGCCAAATTTATTTTTCATATTTTACATAAAAATCAAATTTGCTTTTCATACATTATACGAGGCTAACATCGTATTATAGGATAGACCACAATAGAAATAGGTCAAATCTTTATATACATGAAAATGACATATTATTTATTTTTCGATCACAAGATAAATCAAATATAATACTCATACAATTTTATATTATAAAATACTAGTGAGAAATGAACTCACCTCTAGTGGACACGATTATCCCAAAATATTAGTCCCCTTGATATCAACCAGATCCTATAATATAAGATATAAGACTAATTATTAACTCAAGATAAACATATATTATAGGTAAATCAATTTATAATCTAGAGCCTAATAAATTCAGATATAATCAATAATAATTTAAATTCTACAGTACATATGAGCTGATTGTTAACTTTAGCAATTTATCAAAAATTTATAACTCTTATATACTATCTTTTGGACTTCCTAGTAATTTATGATAAGATAGGGGGTTATAGGGAATTTATCAAGTCTAAAAGTTATTGTTTATTCCTCAGGTTGGACTTATTTACATATTGAGTAAATAACAGGGGCTTAACAAATATTTTTTAGCCATTTTTAACCATAACTCATTTTACTAAGGCCTGTTAGAAATTTTTATATGGTTCAGGGGCTTAAGGTAAATTTTCCTCCCTTTATAATAAATCACCTGATCATCTTCCTCCTCCTCTCTTCTTCGTTTCTTTCTTCTTCTTTTCTTTTTTTTTTCTGTTCCTCTTTCCTTCTTCCTCTGCTTTCTTTTTTTTCATTCTGGTTTTCTTCTCCTCTCTCAGTCTCTCTCTCTTTCTCTCTCTCTCCGCCATGGAGGTAGGATGGCGACGAGGAGCCCTGACGACAAGGAGAGGCCGATGGCAAGAAACCCACCAAATCTAGGTTATTCTATTTTTTTTCTTTTTTCAGTTTGTTTTCATGCATCCTAAACACAAAAAAAATCCTTTGCAAACCCTAAATTTTTAAGTTCATATTCATAACAAGTTAACTTCCTCATTCATTCTATTTTGATTCTATTTACTAAGATTATGCCTTGGGATCCTGATTTGTTGTTGTGATCCTTTTTTTTCTCCCTTCACAAGCTTTCTACTGATTTATTGAGTTTTTATGGAGTATGAGAGGATGGTCTCTGTGTTTGTTTTTTTTTCCTTCTTGTTTTATCCCTCCGTCTCCTAATTGTTCGGCTTAGATAAGAAGGGGAGTTGTGAGATCTGGATGATATTATTGAACCTAAGTTGCTAGGGATTTCATAGGGATGGTTTCATGGATTAAAGGAGAATGAACACGTCATTTTAGG
>NC_033798.1:131063839-131080064 GCF_001876935.1 Asparagus officinalis | reverse complement strand
TCCCCCTAAAACTCACCCACAATATCCAATAAAATATTATTTTTATCCAACAACTCATCCATCACATCTAATAAAATATTATTTTTACACAACAACTACTCATCCACCATATCTAATAAAATATTATTTTCATCCACAACATCACTCAACTCATCTCATCATTTTAAATCACTCACATCATCCAATAAGATGATGACAACTCATCTTATCTCATTAACATTTTATTTTCACTCATTTCCTCCTAAAAAGCTAGGAAAACGATTTTCTTAAATGTGAGTCACATCATCCAATAATATAATGATAACTCATCTCATATCATCTACTTTTTTATTTTTAAGAAAAAAATGATTTTTGGCTCGCGCTTTAACGCGCGAGCCAACTCACACGTGAAACAGTGCTAGTGGGGCCCACCCCCTGTCTCTGTGCGAGTTGGCTCGCACGTTAAAGCGTGAGCCAAAAAGCACAACCCTTTTAAGAATGAACCAAACAAAAGAAAACAACCTATTACAAGAAATATGTTTCTTATAATTCATTTTCTTATTTTTTTGGCCAACCAAACAACATCAAAACAATTTTTCTTAAAAAATCACTCATATCATCCTATAATAAGGTGACAACTAACATCATCTCATTTCTATTTCTTTGATTTCCTTCTTTTTCTTACCTAACCAAACATTCCAAAAAAAAAAATTCTTAGAAATAGTTTTCCATTTCTTTGATTTCCCTCTTAGAAATAGTTTCCCATTTCTTTGATTTCCCTCTTTTTTAGGCAAACAAACAGCCCCTTACTCAATTTCAATATTCGAATCATCATAAATTCATCATCGATTTATCCATATCAAATTCAATACACAAAATTGATTTAATATTAGTAAGGGAAAATTGTTCCTAAGGTGATACCTTAAATTCAATCTAAGGAAGTGTCTCCAAAACTATATTATACGCAATCAATTTACTTTATCCACTCTATTCATTTTGACTTATACAGTTTGGGTTGTGTATAAACACAAAATAGGCGTATTAGGTTGTAGTTATTTCTGCATCAAGTGATTGTAAAATCAATAGTTTTACAACAATATAACCGAAGAGACAATGAATCATGTTTTTTGTTTTATAGATATTTTGAGACATTTAGATCATGATGAATGAAGTGGATCATCTATTAGAATGGTCTAATCTATGGATCAAGATGTGCTTCTTTAGACTGAGCCCAAGTTATCACCTTATGGACATTTTTCCTTATTAGTAATACTATTTCATCACATGTCCCCTGGGATCATGAACTAATTTATGATATACTCCTATAAAATCCCAACTTAAATTGTTCAATGTACAACTTCAATTCATATCCTAATTCCAATCGGCAAATCAATCAAGATCCAATTTATCTCAATCTAGAACATCAATCATTTTATCCAAGATCAAATCTAATACCAATTATTAAGATCCAATCAATCACAAATCATTAGATTCTTATTTACCTAGGAATACTTCTTAGATGTCCTCCAAATAAATCCTTAGGCTTATACTGTTATTGTCTTACGATTCATGCCTCCAACAACTTCTTAAGCCTCCTCACTAATTATGTGTATGATATTCGAGAATCATACTTGGGAGTTGGGATTGATGACAAGAACTGATTGAGAATTGAGATATTCAATACTACAGGTGAAGCTCCATCTAATTAGCATAACATCATGATTGATGCCTTTCCTCACTTAGTTTTATCAAGTCTTAAGCTTTGATCATTGAGTCAATCAAATACTGCAAATATAAAGTACTAACATTACAGATGATAATTGAATACATGTATGCACAAAGTTCTCATAAACCTGTTGTTTAGCTAGGAGGTTGACATTCAACACATTCTTAGTCTTTCTCAATCAAGCGACTAAGACTTTAACTCTTCAAATGAAATTTTGTATGTGTGTGTTTGAACTCTCAGGTATATATGCTGCTAGTCAAATGCACGTGCATCACTTGATGGATTTTATACCATATACCTACATTAATTGAGTCGAGCTACGTAGATCTTTCCTCATGACTTGGCGGTGCTAATATACTAGCCTAAACTGAGGCGTCAAAAGAGTTCACGTCTACTTAATTATATCATGACTGACTACAATCCCCATGAAGAAAAACATCCAAGTTCAGCCAGAGGAACTAGCTAGCTGGACTTAAATGGTTTTGCTTTGATGACCCTGTTGGCCAGAACAACATTTGTAAAAAAAAAAAAAAATCTTGTATTGGATTGATTTCAAGAAAATATCTAATCAAATAGTTTTGTTAAAATCAAATGTCTTGTTTTCGTAGAAATATTTCGAGGAAGAATCATGATTTTTGAAAAAAAATGCTCTAATGATGGAGTCATGGTATTTCATAATAAAAACTAGATTTTGATAATAACCCCAAATGGATCAAACACAACTTTTCTTTTTGATGCTCATCGATTAATTCGAATCAAGTTTCCTTTTACAATTCCTATTTTCTATGAAAATTGTAAAAATATATTAATCACTACCGAGGAAATCACTTGCGGCAAAATAAATTAAGCTTTTACATTTAAGATTTGATCATTAGCTTAGATAGAAAATAACTTTTTTTAAAAACTACATAAAAATACATCTTTTTATCATATACAATTTTTTCAATTATTAGAGAAAAAAATCCGTACAAACAGATCTAGTTAGAAAAAAGTTTGTTAAGAATAAAAATATAACTATTATATATATAGCATTATATGGAGTACTGTAGGCCTAAAATCAAATCCAAGATAACTAGTTGTCTACATAAAAGAGTAGACTCTATGTTACGTATGGAATCCTCATAATCAAATATAGATTAGCATCTAAGCAGGCATAAACTTGTAAAGGCAAGACTGAAATTTATCTCCATCTAGTTACTACTATATATCCAGAGTGTGTTTGATAGCTAAAACTATGATGGTTCAATTCATACTAGTGTCCATTCCTGTGAAATTTATTTTAGTGAATCTAGCAAGCATATTTAATTACTTAATGGATAAAAATTGTTCACGAAGAAACATTTCAGTTATCTGTGAAGGCTTGGATGACACGTGTAACATAGCGAATAAGGGCTCATGACTAAAGTAATGTGGGTTCCTAATAATGTTATTGTACCCAGCGGTTGCACTTGGCTCAAATTTGCTAAAGCTGAAGTTTGTAGGAACAAAGATTAGAATTTTTATTTTAAGCAAATATTTACCTATTAAGAGTACTTTGTTTTGACAGAACATTTTCTTGTGAAATTTAACTCTAACATACTATCTTGTTAACATGCTTATGTTAATTAGTTAAAGGGTATATGTATCATAAGATAGCTTAAAAAAAAAAACAATTCCACAAAAATGTTTCTGTTACCAAGAAATTAGAAATTGGTTATGAAATGTCTTCTTTTAAAACAAATAATTTCCTAGACTACATAAATCCCTTTGATTTGAAATTATCGTATTCCAAATAAAGATATTGAAATTGATACTTTACACCGTAAGGAAATACTACCTTGTTCGATAATTAACATCGTCTTAGTAAACAAAATTTGGACATCATATATTAAAATTACTTTTTATTTAGGAATAATACTCTATATTAAAATATAGGATACTTGTAATTTATGAGATATTTACCCTCCAAAAAATTAATATGTATATATTGATTAAATCTCAGAATATACATAATTTTATACATATAGAAATAATAAACTTAAAGAAATAAAACTCAATGTATGAAGACTAACTTCCACTTACTGATTTGATAAATAATGACTCGAGTCATTAGCCATGAATACCATGGGGAACTCACTCACACTTAGCACCGTGCTGTCATTATAAATATCATCGATTAGTAATCACAAAGAGGGCCGGGCTCATAATTATTAGCAATAAACCCCAGTAAGTGAAGGACTATGAACGACCATAGTTGTCAACTGATATTGATTATTTAACCTCCAGCAAGTTTGACCTTAACCGTAACCTGTGTTCTGGACCCAGACGAAATATAATTAATTAATAAGGTAATAAATTAAAAGAGCAAGTGGAATAGTCTAATTGAATTGTGCACAATCCAAGAATTAATTAATGAAAGCATATGTACAATCATGTTTCTGAAAATCTAATAGTTAACAAAAATAAAATATTCTAGGCTACGCATACAAAATAATAACCATCAATTACTATTAGACACGATTATTTTAGGAATATATCTGGATGGAAGGAAAATTTTGATAAAGAAAAGACACGAAGGTTGAGAAGGGAAGTATGCTTGCTCATGAGATTGATCCAAAGTCGAGAATGAGCTCCAAGCCAAATCTCCTCCTCAAGCTCTAATAAGTGTTGCCTCTTTTTTTTTTTTCCTTTTCCTTAATTTTTTTGATGTTTTCGGTCGTAGAAGGTTTATTGGTTACTGATTGGAATAACTGGGTCCTTAATTGTTGGGTTGAAATATACTAGAGATTTTGTCAAATGTGGAAAGTCTTTCGACTAACTGATGCAATGGAAAATCAATTAAAAAAAATATCAAATCATGACGTGAATAATATTATAAGCAAATTAATTAAGAAACGTTCCCTTTATCTTCTTCAAGCTATAACAATCAAATAAGCACCTTACCTTACTTCGTGGGAGAACTATGTTTAATTATGAAGGCGAACAAAAATTAGTCCCGAGTGAGTTTTCACAGGCAAAACCAAAACACAACCAATCAAATCTGAACAGATATTAGCATCATTGCCATTTATGTCATCTTCTCCAATCAGAATATTTTCATACAATCATTCATTAATTGGCTGATCCCTTAATTCTCAATTCAAAGCTATATACAAAGTAACTAATCATATGTACATCAATTATCAAAAAATATGTTAATTAACATAGTTGATTAATTCAATCAACCCATATTTATATAAGGTAATCAAATCATACGCGATCCCATCACTCTCTATATAGACTCATCTCCTCATTGAATCTTCAACCCCTCTCAAACTCCACGAACACAATGGCAACCAAGAGGCAAAGGAAGCCGAGCATCGGCCGCCAGAAGATCGAAATCAAGCGCATCGAAAACGAGGAATCCCGCCAGGTGTGCTTCTCAAAGCGCCGCGCTGGCCTCTTCAAGAAAGCCAACGAGCTCTCCATCCTCTGCGGCGCTCAGGTCAGTCTCCTGGTCTTCTCTCCGGCAGGCAAGCCCTTCTCGTTCGGCCACCCCTCCGTCGACTACGTCGTTGACCGGTACCTAATGGGCCGGGCCAACGGGCCAAGGGAAAATACCTCGACTTCTAGAGGGGTCACGTTGAATGTCTCGGGCCTCAACGAGAGGTATTCGTCGTTGACGGCGAAGTACGAGGCAGAGAAGAAGAGGAAGGGGGAGTTGGAGAGGGTGATGAAGGAGGTTTGGCTCGGAGACGGGCAGCTCGACGGGGTCGGATTGGAGGGGCTCGAGTGGTTGAAGATGAGGCTGGAGGGTTTGAAGAGGGAGGTGGAGGTGGTGATGATGAGCCATCAGAGGGTTGCTCCTCCCCCTACTACTTTTGAGTTTTGTATGGCGGGAAATCCGGTTCCGTACCATAGAGGGTATCTTGGTAATTTCGGGCAGAATCAGGGGCAGTTGTACTTGCCACCTCCCCCTTCTACTCTTCCTTTTATTAACGATGATAGTATTATGGCTAATGGGAGTAATGGGTTTGGTTATGGTGAGGATTATGAGGAATGGTCGTTTTAATATAGGTTTAGTTTGATACATATAGTTGAATAAGACGTGCTTAGTTTTTGGTTAGGTTGTTTAGTTTTTTATTTGTTCATTTAGTAATTTTATTAGGTTTTTTTGTTTGGAACTCTTTTGTTGAGAGGATTCAAAGATGATCTTAAGGAAAGTTTGAATTGTGTGCTGTGTATGGTAAAGAGCATTCACGTTCTCTCTTTATTTCTTTTTTCTTAAATACTTTGTAAAATTAGTTAGTTCGTTACTCTCAAGGAATAATCTTTCAATATTTATAAATAGGGCTAGCAACGAATCGAACCAAGTTTGTCGCTCTGAATTTCTTTGAATTTGAATAGGACCGCAAATACTTTTTGAATCTTCACTACTATACATTGAATATTACGCTCTATTTATTTGAAAAATAATTCATAGTTCATGAATATTAAAGTATGTAGCTAAAAATTACTTTTACTTGTTAAAAATATTTGGTTTGAAAACTTGCACACGCTTCTTTTGTGAGTGAAAGTTAATTCTTAATTCATTAATTAGTTGTAGTTTCATTTATATCCCTTGAAACTTAATAAGAGAAATAAATATGCTTACAAATTTATGAAGTTTTCTTAATGTCCAAAAGACAAGGAAATTTTTTTACTGAATATATTTTGTACCCTATTAGATCTCAAATTGATTTGGGTTAATTGGAAGTCATTATGCACATTCCTTGTATGAAAGATTTTCCAAATAAACTAGTCCCTTAATTGTAGAATTAAATATGTTAAGGCTTTTCCCAAGCAATCACTGTGAGACCAGAGATATTCGAGGGGGCTTATGTGAATAATTTCCTAAGCAGTAAAAATTGAGATACTATGCATAACCTATATTCCAGGGACTTATTACTGCAATGTATGCAATTTTAGCACTGAAAAGCATGGAAAAATAAAGAAAATAATCTACAAAAAGTTTACCACAAACATGTGTAATAAATTATTACTCTAAAAACAATGTAATGAACCATTCTAAAGGATATATTCTCAAATTGGTTCTCTTCTTAGGCATCATACCCTGGATTCTACTTTTGTGGCTCTTTTTCCCAATTTAAAGGCTGAAAATTGATAGGCATGCAGCTTGACTCTCTGTGATATTTTGATGGCTAGCTTTGCTTTGATTCAAGTGTCTATCAAACTACACAGATGATTGCCTCAGCATTTGAAAAAGAGAAGAACCTGATTCTGAACTGGAGCTGGTTTCAGTCTTTGTTTTAGCAGTTGATCTGGACTGTGAACTGATGTTGAACTTTGAAGCTCTTGAGGTATGATTTTCTTTCGGATGCTGAAAAATAAAAACAGTCATTGAAGTTCAGAAGACCATAGCAATGAATTGAATTGAAACATATACAGTTGTTTCAAAACTAATCAAAATATGCTGCAAAGGAGGAACATTTGTTTTCCATCTTCAAGCACTATTGCTGTATTCTGTATGGTTTAGTTGTATATGAGACGGAGATCATCGTCGACAACATTCAGAAGAGAATGAGATAAGGAATTTGTGCTCAATTGATCACTTTAACATAAAAAAGATTAAAACTTAATATTTTTTTCTCCATTTATCTGTCTATTCATCTACTTAATTAAGTTACATGTGATTTAACTCTTTTGCGATAAAGATGAGTGTGATGTGTGGGGTCTACCACACGGAAAAGAACGCGGTTTGTTTCCGCATGGATTTGTTTTCGTGCACAGAAACAAATCCGGCCCACGAACCAACTGCCTGCTCCCTATATAAACATTATTTTATTAGGTTTTTTTTTTGCGGTAGCTATTGGAGGCGAGCAAGGATTTTGATTGCGGCTGCATGCAAAGGTGAAAAGCGGCGTGCAGGCTGTGGGAGCTTTGGTTTTTTCTTCTCTTTTTGCGACTGCAGTTGAAGAACACAGAGGAGAAGCAGCAGGTGTGCAAGGCTTTTGTGCACCTTTTGAGAGAGATAATTGTATGAGGGGTTTGAGAGTTTGTTTGAGGGTTTAGATTGAGAGTGATTGTAAACCCTAGTTGTATTCTCTCCCTCTATTAGTAGATCTCCCCCCTCCTTGCCCCGTGGACGTAGGCAATTTGCCGAACCACGTAAAAATTGGTTGTATTGCTTTTGTGTGATTTGTAATAGCTGATAGGATATAGGCTTCAGATTCTTGTTCCCTTTGAGAAACAAGAATTCTTATTGCGACCTGACTCTCTTGTTGTGCTGCCGAAGTGCTGCCGAAATTTTCGCTGCGCGCAACAAGTGGTATCAGAGCCCAGATTTCAGATCTAGGGTTTTTTGGTGGAGGAAGATTCTTGTGTGAAGCTTAGTTCTTGGAGTTCTCGGCTTCGGTGGAGATAGCATTAGGAGTTGCCGTTGGAGATTTCGCTTTCCTCGTGTGGATAGGAGATCTATTTGGAATCCGATCTAGGGTTCAGTTGGGTGGTTCCTAATTCTATCAAATTTGTTCTTTCTCTACAATTTGGAGTTAGTTCGCAATGGGAGAAGAAGGTGAAAGCAGCAAATCAATGGCGAGTACAATACAAGTTGGTTTTCAAAACACCAAAATTAGTGTGGTGAAATATGACGGAAAAATCAACTTTGGTTTGTGGATGAGCGACGTACAGGATGCGTTAAATGCTCAAAATTTGGAAGAGACCATCATGGTCCACGAGAGGCCACCTAAATATGAAGAGGCGGTATGGGAGAAAATGAATAGGAACGCTTGTGGGGTGATCAGGTCCTGTTTGGAACAGGAGCTGAAGTATGATGTGATTGGGGTGACGTCTGCGATGAAGATGTGGGAAATTCTCAACAATAAGTACCTTACGAAGAGTGTTGAGAACCGATTGCACTTGCTGCGTAGGTTATTCAGATTCCAGATGTCCAGAGGCACCTCGCTTGCGGCTCATGTGAACAACTATACGAAGTTGTTGTCGGACTTGGCGAATGTTGATGAGAAGATATCGGATGAGTACAAGGCGATTATTTTGTTGGGCTCCTTACCGGATGAGGAGTATGATACCTTCGTGCTCACTTTGTTGAACGGGAGATCTTCTATCAGCTATAGTGAAGTGACTAACGCTTTGACGAACTACGATTTGAGGAGGAAGGATAAGGAGACTTCCCGCGCTAGTACTTCAGGAGAGGCCTTGTCGACAAGAGGTAGAAGCCCATATCCGAAAGGTGGTAACAGAGGGAGGTCAAAGTCTAGAGGCCGTCACCAACTAACAAAGAACCAATGTGCATTCTGCAAGGAGCAGGGACATTGGAAGAGAGACTGCCCGAAGCTCAAAGAGAAGGAGAATAGCAAGAAAAAGGGCCCGAAGGCCAATGAGGTGAACATTGCGAAAGGCGATGATTCCGATGATTCGTGCTTTTCTCTACTGATTACTCCGGAGGTGAACCATGTGGATGCATCAGATTGGATGCTTGATTCCGGCGCTACCTTTCATGTGACCCCTAGGCGAGACTGGTTTGCATCTTTTGAGAAAGTCGACGGGGGCGTTGTTGTCATGGGAAATGATCAATCCTGTGGCGTTTGTGGGATAGGTACCGTGCGGATTAGGATGCACGATGGAGTAGTCCGTGAGTTGAAGGAGGTGAGATTTGTTCCTCAACTGAAGAAAAATCTTATCTCAGTTGGAGCTTTGGAGGCGAAGGGATTCAAGGTGACTTTCGAAAACGCTGTAGCGAAGGTTACTAAGGGATCATTGGTGGTGATGAGGGGAGTCCGCAATCGGAATTTGTATTATCTGAAGGGAAGCACCGAGATTGGCCAGGTTGCTTCGGCTATTTCAGAAGCGGACATGAGCAGACTTTGGCACTATAGATTGGGGCACACAGGTGAAAAGTCACTGCAGACATTGTGCAAGCAGGGGCTATTGAAGGGAGCCAAGAGTGGGAAGATTGAGTTCTGTGAGCACTGTGTTCTTGGCAAGAAGACGAAGGTGAAGTTCGGGACTGCCATTCATCAGACGAGGGGCATCCTGGATTACGTGCACACAGACGTTTGGGGTCCCACCAAGACTGCATCACTTGGTGGTAGACATTGGTTCGTCACTTTTGTAGATGACTATTCTAGGCGTTGTTGGGTGTACACCATGACGAAGAAGAGTGAAGTCCTAGATTTGTTTGTGGAGTGGAAGAAGAGATTGGAACTGCAGACTGGGAGAAAGATCAAGACGTTGCGATCCGACAACGGTGGTGAGTATACTTCTGACCCCTTTCAGCAGCTATGTCGAGACGAGGGCATAGAGAGACACTTCACAGTTAGTCATACACCGCAGCAAAATGGGGTGGCAGAGAGGTTGAATCGGTCTTTACTGGAGAAGATCCGATGCTTATTGTCGCAGAGTGGTTTGGAGAAGATCTTTTGGGCTGAGGCACTTACATATGCGAGCCACCTCATTAATAGGCTGCCTTCATCTGCGATTGAGGGGAAAACCCCTATGGAGATGTGGTCGGGAAAGCCAGCACATGACTATGACCAGCTCAAGGTATTCGGGTGCCCTGCATATTATCATGTTAGAACTGATAAATTGGAACCTCGAGCTAGGAAGGCCATATTTGTAGGATTCAAGCGTGGTGTCAAGGGATACAAGCTTTGGGATCCAGTTGATAAAAAGATTGTTCTGAGTAGGGACGTCACATTTGATGAGGCTTCTATCTTGAAGCTTCCCAGCTCTCATCAGGTGGAGAGCGACCCGACGGAGGAGATATCGCAGGTGGTGGAGATCGATGCAGCTCCACATTGTCCAGATGGTACAGTATCCATGCAGGTGCCGACTGAGGTGACGCCAGGCGAGCACGACGATGACACGGAGGATACGAGTACAAATGTGCAGGATCAGGAACCGACGGCTCAGGTTCAGGATTCTATTGCGGCTAGGAGACAGAGGAGAAACATACAGATGCCAGCACGGTATGCCGACACAGTTGCGTATGCACTTCCGGTGGAGAGTATCGATGAGTTAGTGCCTACTACATTCAGAGAGGCCGAGCAGAGTTCGGAGGCTGATTCGTGGCAGGTGGCTATGCAGGAGGAGATGGAATCTCTTCATAAGAACGATACATGGGAGCTTGTTGAGCTTCCAAAGGGGCGGAAAGCAATTGGTTGCAAGTGGGTATACACGAAGAAGGAGGGCATTGAAGGCACTCCGTTGAGATTCAAGGCTAGGTTGGTTGCGAAGGGCTATGCACAGGAGGAAGGTATTGACTATAATGAGGTTTTCTCTCCGGTGGTGAAGCATTCTTCGATTCGGATTTTGCTAGCTTTGGTGGCACAGTATGGTTTGGAATTAGATCAGTTGGATGTGAAAACGGCATTTCTTCATGGTGATCTTGATGAAGAAATATATATGACTCAGCCATTGGGATTCCGAGCTGCAGGGAAAGAAAAATTAGTTTGCAAACTGAAGAAATCGCTATACGGTTTGAAGCAGTCTCCTCGACAGTGGTATAGGCGATTCGATGGTTTTATGCTTGGTCATTCGTACACTCGGAGCCAGTTTGATCCTTGCGTATATTTTCGCAAGTTGAAAGGAGGTGCGTATATTTATTTGTTGCTCTATGTCGATGACATGTTGGTTGCCTCTATTTCCAGGTCGGCTATAGATGAGTTGAAAGTTCAGCTTTCAAATGAGTTTGAGATGAAGGAATTGGGCGAGGCGAAGCGCATTTTAGGGATGGAGATCGGCAGAGACAAGAAAAATGGCAGAATTTGTTTGACACAGGTGGCTTATTTGAAGAAAGTTCTACAGCGATTCCATGTTAGCATGGATACGAAGCCAGTTAGTGTACCATTGGGAGCCCATTTGAAGCTTTCAGCTGGTCTCTCACCGAAGTCAGTTGAAGATCGTGAGTTGATGTCGAAGACTCCATATGCGAGCGCGGTTGGGAGCTTGATGTACGCGATGGTATGTACGAGGCCAGATTTGTCACAGGCGGTAAGTATTGTTGAATATCATTTCTCCATGATAATGTTTTGATGATAACAATTTATATTTTGTGTGCACTAACTTTCATATGCAGATTTCAATATCAGAATATGTACAAGTGCAAGTGAATATCAAGGCATTTTGAAGTGAAGAAAATGAAGAACAAAAGATAATGTATTTGAATTTTTCTTTGCTTAGAATATTTGTACAAGCCTTGATCACACACACGCACACACACACATTTTTAGAATACACTAACACAGGCTTAGTGTGTTGGTTAACTATAGAAATCCCCTATGTTAACCATTAGAATAATAGTTAAAACTTAATTATAAAAACTCATTATTTCTGAATTTTTGATCTTAATAGTCGACTAATTAGGATAGTAGTCGATTACTCATGTATATAACTCAAATACAAGTTTCTGTCTTTTTACAGTATAGTCGACTAATAGAGATTATAGTCGACTACTGAGATGTTTGACAGAAACATAAGTTTCTGTCTTTTTACAGTGTAGTCGACTAATGACTACAGTAGTCGACTACTGAAGAAAAATATAAATTTTCAAGTTTCTGTCTGAACTCAGTGTAGTCGACTAATTATCATTATAGTCGACTACTGAGAACATTTTCCGAAAACACAGAGTCTGTCTGAACTCAGTGTAGTCGACTAATGACTACAGTAGTCGACTACAAGAGACAGTTTTTCAGTTTTCAGAATTTGAATATCTGACAGTTTTTGGCCGTTTTTAAACGTTTTCAAACTTTAAAAACTTGTCTTTTCAAGGGGTATATATAGGTTATTTGTTCAGAAAAATTGGAAAAATATACATACCCATAAGCTTTGATTCTTGAGCAATTTCCTAAGTGAAAAACATTCTGATTTTCTGAAAAAGAAGAGTTTCTGAAATTGCCTATATACTTTCATCAAAAACAAATCAATTAGGCAATTTTACAAAGATTAAAAGAATCCTAAGCCACTGCTGCACATTATTACACATTCAAGGCTTATAGGATCATTGTGTTCTTCTTCAACAAGTTTTCTCTCGGTTGTGAGAGGGTTAGTCTCTTGGGTTAGAGATTGGTGTTCAAATTGACAAGGAGTTTGTCAATTGGTGTTGCAATTTGCAGGAACTTGCAAATTGGTCAGGTTTGCATTTGATTTTGTAAGTTTATTCAAAATCATAGTGAAAACTCTCAAGCGGGATTTGCTTGGGGACTGGATGTACACCAGTTTGGTGGAACCAGTATAAAATCCTTGTGTTTGTGTTTGCAAATTTCTGAGATTGCCATTTTTTCTTTGCAATTTATTATCTACTTTGCAATAATTTTAAAAGAACACTATTCACCCCCCCTCTAGTGTTCAAGTGTATCTATTTCAGATCCTACATTTGGTATCAGAGCAAGGTGAAAGATGGCATTGTCAAATACATCACAATTCAAGGAAGGTCACTCTACAAATCGTCCTCCAATGTTCGATGGCACGAACTACAACTACTGGAAGTGTAGGATGAAGATCTATCTCCAATCTCTTGGCTACGAACTTTGGAACGTCGTTGAAACAAAATATGAGAAACCAACAACTCCTTTCGCGGAATGGACTACATCTCAAAGGAACAATGCGAATTTGGATTCTAAAGCAATGAATGCCTTATTTTGTGCACTTGACAAGAATGAGTTCAATAGGGTGTCAACGGCCACATCCGCATATGATATTTGGCACACACTCGAGGTAACTCATGAAGGTACTACTAAAGTTAAAGAATCTAAAATTTCTGTTCTTGTGCACAGATTTGAATTATTCAAGATGAAGGAAAATGAGACTATTGGAGAAATGTTCACAAGATTCACCGACATCACAAATTCTCTTATTGGTCTTGGAAAAACATATACTCAAGTGGAGATGGTAAGAAAGATACTTCGTTCACTTACTCCACAATGGGAAAAGAAAGTTACCGCTATTGAAGAAGCCAATGATTTGTCAACTCTTACGGTTGAAAATCTTATTGGTAATCTTATGGCATATGAAGTACAACTTGAAGATAGGAAGAATGATGAAGAATCTAAGAACAAGAAAGTTCTTGCATTTAATACTACTTCAGATAAAGAAGATTCAGATGATAATGATGAAGAAATGGGCATGTTTGCACGAAAATTTCGAAAATTCATCAAAAGAGGTAATTTTAAATTTAAGAATTCAAATTCAACTAACCCTCTTTGTTTTAAGTGTAATAAACCAGGGCATATGAAGAAAGATTGTCCAATGTTGAAGAATAAACAAAAATCAAGTTATTTCAACAACTTCAACAATATTCAAAATAACAAGAAGAGGAAAGCAATGGCGGTCACTTGGGATGATAGTGATGAATCATCCTCAGATGAAGAAATTGAAGAAAAGGAAAGTGCTCACATGTGTTTCATGGCACAAGATGATGTAAGTGAAAATGAAGAGCTTTTAGATGCTTTTAATGAATTATATGAAACTTTTATAAGATTAAAAATTTCACATAATTTTCTTAAAGGTGAGAATAAAAGGTTACGTGAAGAAATTTCAGATTTAAATTCCTCTACTTATACTAATTCTCAATTAGTTGAATTAAAAGAAGAAAATTTTTCTTTACTAAAAGAAAATGATAATTTATCTAATGAAAATAAATATTTAAAATCAGAATGTAATAAGTTAAATATTCGAATTAATAGTTTAGATAAAGATATTTCTTCTTTTAAATCAAGATATGAAGATATATGTTTAAATGTAAGCAAATTTAATAAAGGAAAAGAAAATCTTAATAATATTCTTTCTTTTCAAAGAGAATCACAAAAGACAAAAGGATTAGGTTTTCAAATTAATAAAAACAAATCAAAGAATACAATTTTTGTAAAACCTTCTTGTGATTTGCATGATTATAAATATGAAAATTTGTATAAAAAGAAATCAAAATTCTTTTCTATTTGGGTTCCAAAAGAATTATCTTCTTTTAATAAGAATTTTTATATTTCCCAAACGCGACCTTCGCGTTTCAAGTGCCAAACGCGACCTTCGTGTATCAAGTGCCAAACGCGACCCTCGCGTCCCAAGTTCCAAATCCAATACCGCGAATACTCTGCGTAGCGCGACTAGGTTGAGGGGCGGATATAAGAAGTTTATGGATTCAAGGCATCTCAATCAGATCCATATTCACCAAGAGCCAGTCCTGTCCAATCATGGACTGGGGGTTCCAGTTCAAACCTCACAATCAGTGAGTAATTCTCCTCGAATCTTTATAACAGATTCGAGAGAGTTCACATCGAGAGAAAGATCGATGCAACAAGTCATTCGTTCATTTCAATGTGAACGACTGATTCCTACGGTCCTCTCGGGACGCCAATGCTGGAAAGCCTCAGGTCCTAGTTCGGATGACTCTGAGGCAAGTCGTTCACCGACCGTCAGAGAAATCGCTAACGAGTTTGAAGGAATCTACCAACGCACTCGGACGCGAACAGGAGCTATTCCCCCTGTCAACTATCGGAGTTTGGCCAGAGGAACCAATTCCGATGATGAACACTCGGCCATTCTCAGGTCCTAGTTCTGATGACTCTGAGACAAGTCGTTCGCCGACCGTCAGAGAAATCGCTAACGAGTTTGAAGGAATCTACCAACGCACTCGGACGCGAACAGGAGCTATTCCCCCTGTCAACTATCGGAGTTTGGCCAGAGGAACCAATTCCGATGATGAACACTCAGCCATTGCAGAGTCCCAGTCATCAAGCTCTTTTGTTCCATGAAGATCTCGCGAAGAGACTTGATGAGCAGGAGGCCATGCTCAAATCTCAGCAAGAGGCCATCAATGAACTCCTGGCCCTGTTGACTCAACTCGTCGCAGACAAGGCCAAATCTCAGAAGACAGATTCGCCACCTAGGCAAGAACTCTCCCGGAGAGGAAAGACGTCTTCGTCCCGACCTCACACAAGTAAAGGGAAGGGAAAAATGGTTGATGACACGGCTTCTGACCAAGAAGCCCACAACCTGGAATCTTCCTCTGATGAAGGAAGAGAGACAGAATATGAGCAAAATCCTTAGTCGACTAAAATCAAGGAATTGGAAGCCCGCCTCAATGTCATTGCTAACAGAAGCGAGCTCCAAGATGAGGGAGTTGTCAGGCCCTACCCTGCCGAATGGGACGCAGCCCCTTATCCTCCAAAATTTGAAGTCCCGACGCTACAAACTTTTGATGGCATGGGATCACCGAACCAACATATTTATTATTTCAAGTCACAGACTGGGAATGTAATATCCAACGATGCCATACTGGCTCGATTGTTCATTGGCACCCTTAAGGGAGTTGCCTTTGAATGGTTCAGGAAACTACCTGTCGGATGTATCCAAAGGTGGGCAGATTTAGAGAGACTCTTCCTGTCGAGATTCTTTGAAGAGGATACGGAAGTCTCCATCCATACCCTTCTCGCTACTAAGCAGAAGAAGAGGGAATCCGTCAAAGCCTTCGTCAAAAGATTCCGAACCATGGCTCTCCGGTGTTCGTCAGGTATGACACAGTCTACACTGGTAGAGACTTGTCGACAC